>NC_083342.1:130800232-130942167 GCF_019175385.1 Lycium barbarum
AAAAAAGTAGACCCCATATTAAAAAAAACATGCAATGTCAAAAAAAAAAAAAAAAACGTGCACCCCATATCTTAAAAAATCAAACAATATTCATGTAATTCCCAAAGTATCCCCATCAAGTCAATAATAGTGGATTCATTGTCACATGCATATCAACCCATTAGTGAAGCAAATAAAATTATTACACAGCAAAAAATATGGACTCCATATTATTGCTTTTCTTCAAAAGGATAAGTAGGCAAATACATACAATTTCCTTTCTTTTCTTATATTAGCCTGAGATCTAATCTAGATATTTAATTGTTGTATTTGCTATTCCGCCATGTCATTTATTTGTTATGTTTACTAAAATATGTATACTTAAAATATTTATATTTTAAAATAAGATAAAATTTAATTACTTTTTCATTTTTATTCTTACTCTAATAAATGTGAAAAGAGATTAATATCAAATAGAGATCAAATAATGAATAAGGTAAATTAGTCAAATTATAATTCTAATTCACGTTTCCTTAAAAAATCATGTAAAAGACAACATGACAAGTAAAATGAGTTAAACTAAATAGTATTTCTTCGTTTAAATAGAAAATCAATTTCTACTTTGTTTTGTTTTAAACATGTAAAATTAATTTAACAATTTGAATTAGAATTATCCAAATCAAAATTTGATAAAAAAATAATAAGTATTTTACACTTTTAAATTAATCGAATTAAAATTGAAAGTATCAACTGATGCTTAAATATTGCTATTATCTTATCTCAAAGAGAGGAAAATAGTTTCCTTTTAAACAAGTCCTCTCTTTTAAAAAGTATTAATAAATTTTTGCCGACTTTGTATTCATAGCAAACACAAATATAATAAAGTTTTAGATACGGAGCACAAACTATAATGTTATATTAATCGTGTTTTGAACATAGTGTGTATATATATATATATATATATATATATCCAAAAAACAGTACAAACTTATGTATGTTTATTATCAATATAAAAATATATATAATCACTATCCAAACATAATTACATACATATAGATACACTATAATCCAAAGTGTTGGGCCCGTGCGCAGCACGGGCATAAGTCATCTAGTAAAAATAGAAAGGGGTGTTTACAGGGGCGGAGACCAAGAAGGGCTGAGGGGTTCATCCAAACTCCTTCGGTGAAAAATTATGAAAAATTATACTATTTATACATGATTAATTTTTTTTTTTTATATCAAGTAAATGTTGAACCTCAGTTAACTTCTTTGTGTGTTTACTTTTTCATATTTTGAACTCCTTAGCAGAGATCCTGGCTCCGCCGCTCACTAATTTGTGTGGTACATGCTCAATTTAGTGTCACTTGCGTGTTTAGACTCATTACTAGTCATATATGCCCGTGCGATGCACGGGCCGAAAATGTGGCCCGAATGTGAGGGAAAATTAATATTTTGATTTTAGATTTTTCCTTTTAAATTGTTTAATATCTTATATGTATACCGACAAGTTGATATCCATCTCAATCAATTAACTGTTCAGATCCAAACATAACAATCATTGTTGTATATATTGATTTTTTTTAAAAGCAAAGCTCATAAAATATTTTTATTAAATTAATTAAAAAATATGTTAATAAGGGGTAAATTAGTTATATTATAATTTTTTATATTAACAATTATAGATAAAAAGAACTGTTACAAAGAAATCAAAATTAGAAAGATAATGTTATATCGTAAATCACCAAATTTTAATTCCGAAATGAAAATATAAAGTAATACGTTTTACAAATGTAAAGGAACAATAATCAGAGAATGTAAAGGAGAGTAAAATAAGTAAAGTATTGACAAAGAAGGAAAACGGAGATAAAAGTAATTGTCTAAGTTAACATATGAAGAGAAAGGAATTTTCGTCTTATTTTACTCTTTACATTAATTACTTATTTTTAAATCATTTTCTAAGGCTATTGAGACTATACACCAATAAATATGGATATTATGATAAAATATATACTTCATTTATTAATTCTTAAAGAACGTGATAAGAGGGAGTGACTTTTATCCCTGTTTTCTTCCTCAATACTTTAAACGTGAAAAGAGAACGAACAATAGCAATGCAAATTTGTACCAAAAGTTATGGATATATGCATGATAAGAGAATAAATATTCAGCAAAAACGTGAAAAGTCAAAAGTGCACGGAGGAAATAAATATGTGTCGGAGAATTAAAGTTGAAGTACATACGTGTATACATGAGAAGAGAATAAATATTCAGTATTACAAAAGTGAACAAATTAAAGTGCATGGAGGAAATAAATTTATGTAGGAGAATTAAAATTGAACTGCACATGTCTATACATGAGAAGAGAATAAATATTCAGCAAGAACACGAAAAGTCAAAAGTGAACAAGTAAAAGTGCACGGAGGAAATAAATGTGTCGGAGAATTAAAATTGAAGTACATACGTTTATACGTGAGAAGAGAATAAATATTAAGTAATATGACATATGCCTACGTGAGATATAAAAATAATTGGATGAAATGTATAAATTATATAGCTTATGGCACAAGCATTCATTGCTTGTACAATTTGTGAAGCTCATGGTACAAGCTGGAGGAGAGGTGTTCGTCAATAGAAAAGAGAATAAATATTCAGTACTATGGCATATATCCACGTGGGATTCATTAATTCTTAAAGAATGTGAAAAGTCAAAAGTGAACAAATTAAAGTGCACGGAGGAAATAAATTTGTGTAGGAGAATTAAAATTGAACTGCATATGTCTATACATGAAAAGAGAATAAATATTCAGCTAGAACATGAAAAGTCAAAAGTGAACAAGTAAAAGTGCACGGAGGAAATAAATGTGTCGGAGTATTAAATTTGAAGTGCGTATATCTATACATGAGAAGAGAATAAATATTAAGTACTATGACATATGTCTACGTGGGATATAAAAATAGTTGGATAAATTGTACAAGTTATATAGCTTATGGTACAAGCATTCATTGCGTGTACAATTTGTGAAGCTCGTGGTACAAGCTGGAGGAGCGGTGTTCATCCCTCTTCCACGCTTATATATAATAGAAAAATATATATTTTTAGTAATGAGGCCAGGTAATATGGGACGAAGGGAGTACTTCATTTCTATTAATTCTTAAAGAATGTGAAAAGTTAAGTATAGTAATGTGGCTAAGTAATATGGGACGAAGGAAATACTTCATTTATTAATTCTTAAAGAACATGAAAAGTCAAGTAATGTGACCAACTAATATGGGATGGAGGGAGTACTTCATTTATTAATTCTTAAATAACATGAAAAGTCAAAAGTGCACAAGTAAAAGTACACGGGGGAAATAAACATGTGTCGGAAAATTAAAATTGGAGTGCGTACATGTATACATGAGAAGAGAATAAATATTCAGCAAGAATGTGAAAAGTCAAAAGTGAATAAGTAAAAGTGCACAGAGAAAATAAATTTGTGTAAGAGAATTAAAATTGAACTGCATATGTCTACGTATAATTAAAATTTACATGCATACGTCTATACATGAGAAGGAAATAAATATTAAGTACTATGACATATGTCTACGCGGAATATAAAAATAGTTGGATAAAGTGTACAAGTTATATAGCTTAGGATACAAGCATTCATTACGTGTACAAATTGTGGAGCTCATGTGACAACTATTGAAAGTTGTGTTCGTACCCCATGACACTTATATATATTGTACTAGATGGCTTATGCCCGTGCTGTGCACGGGCCCAACACTTCGTATTATAGTGTATCTATGTATATGTAGTTGTATTTAGATAGTGATAATATATATATATATATATATATATATATATATATATATATATATATATATATATATATATATATATATATATATATATATATATACTATGTTCAAAATACGATTAATATAACATTGCAGTTTATGCTCCGTATCTAAAACTCTATTTTATTCGTGTTTGCTACGAAAATTTATTAATACTTTTTAAAACAGAAGACTTGTTTAAAAGAAAACTATTTTCCTCTGTTTGAGATAAAATAATAGCAATATTTAAGCATCAGTTGACACTTTCAATTTTAATTCGATTAATTTAAAAGTGTAAAATACTTATTATTTTTTTATAAAATTTTGATTTGGATAATTCTAATTCAAATTATTAAATTAATTTTACATGTTTGAAACGAAACAAAGTAGAAATTAACTTTCTATTTAAACGAAGAAATGCTATTTTTTAATTTTTGGTAAATATTCTCGGTTTAACTCATTTTACTTGTCATGTTGTCTTTTGCATAGTTTTTTAAGGAAACGTGAATTAGAATTATAATTTGACTAATTTAACTTATTAATTATTTGATCTCCATTTGATATTAATCTCTTTTCACATTTATTAGAGTAAGGAAAAAATGAAAAAGTAATTAAATTCTATCTTATTTTAATATATAAGTATTTTAAGTATGTTGTTGTACAATAATTTCATTTGCTCCTACTAATGGGTTGATACGCATGTGGCAATGAGTCCATCATTATTGATTTAATTGTTTGATTTTCTAAGACTTTTTTTTTAACATTGTTTGTTTTTTAATATGGGATTAATTTTTTTTTATTAATATTGCTTGATTTTGTTAATATGGAGTCCACTTTTTTTTTCCCGTGAGTTTGGATGTGGCGGGTTTCACTTTTTTCCTTTTTTTTTTTTTTTTTTTTAATATTGGTTGATGTTTAATATGGGGCCATGAAGAATTTCTATTTTTTAATTTTTAGTAAATATTTTTTGTTTAACTCATTTTACTTGTCATATTGTTTTTTACATGATTTTTTAAGGAAACGTCAATTAGAATTATAATTTCACTAATTTAGCTTATTAATTATTTGATCTCCATTTAATATTATTTTTTATTTTATGACATTAATCTCTTTTCACATTTATTAGAGTAAGGAAAAAATGAAAAAGTATTTAAATTCTATCTTATTTTAATATATAAGTATTTTAAGTATGTTCCTCTACAATAATTTCATTTGCTCCCACTAATGGGTTGATACGCATGTGGCAATGAGTTCATCATTATTAATTTAATTGTTTGATTTTCTAAGCATTTGTTTTTTTAAAATTGTTTGTTTTATTAATATGGGATTCACTTTTTTTTTTTTTTTTAATATTGCTTCATTATGTTAATATGGCGTCCACTTTTTTTTTCTCGTGAGTTTAGATGTAGTGGTCCCACTTTTTTTTTAATACTGGTTGGTATTTAATATGAGGCCCATAATTTTTTTTTTAACATTGTTTGTTTTTTTAATATGGGATTCACTTTTTTTTTTTTATTATTGCTTGATTTTGTTAATATGGGTTTCAATTATTTTTTTCCCGTGAGTTTGGATGTGGTGGGTTTCACTTTTTTTTTTTTAATACTGCTAGTGTTTAATATGGGGCCCACAATTATTTTTAATATTAGTTATTGTTTAATATATATGGGGCCCAAGATTTTTTTTGCCTGATTCTATTAATATGGGATCTACTTTTTTTTGCGTGAGTTTGGATGTGGTGGGTTCCACTTTTTTTTTTTTTTTTTTTAATACTGGTTGGTGTTTAATATAGGCCCACAATTTTTTTTTAACATTATTTATTTTTTTAATATGCGATTCACTTTTTTTTTAATATTGCTTGATTTTGTTAATATGGGGTCCACTTTTTTTTTCCCGTGAGTTTGGATGTGGTGCGTTCCACCTTTTTTTTTTTTTTAATACTGGTTGGTGTTTAATATGGGGCCCATAATTTTTTTTAAAATATTAGTTGTTGTTTAATATATATGGGGTCCACAATTTTATTTTTTACAATTTTGTTTTTGGATGTGGTGGGTTTCACTTTTTTTTTTTTTTTTAATACTGATTGGTGTTTAATATGGGCCCACAATTTTTTTTTTATATTGTTTGTTTTTTTAATATGGGATTCACTTTTTTTTTTATTATTGCTTGATTTTGTTAATATGGGGTCCACTTTTTTTTTCCTGTGATTTTGGATGTGGTGGGTTCCATTTTTTTTTTAATACTGGTTGGTGTTTAATATGGGGCCCACAATTTTTTTTTAAATATTAGTTATTGTTTAATGTATATGTGGTCCACAATGTTTTTTTATGGGCCTGTTTAATATGGGGCCCAAAATTTTTTTTTAACATTGTTTATTTTTTTAATATGTGATTCACTTTTTTTTTTAATATTGCTTGATTTTGTTAATATGGGGTCCACTTTTTTTCCTGTGAGTTTGGATGTGGTGGGTTCCACTTTTGTTTTTTTTAATACTGGTTGGTGTTTAATATGGGGCCCATATTTTTTTTAATATTAGTTGTTGTTTAATATATATGGGTCCACAATTTTATTTTTTACAATTTTGTTTTTGGATGTGGTGGGTTTCACTTTTTTTTTTTTTAATAGTGATTGGTGTTTAATATGGGCCCACAATTTTTTTTTATATTGTTTGTTTTTTTAATATGAGATTTACTTTTTTTTTATTATTGCTTGATTTTGTTAATATGAGGTCCACTTTTTTTTCCTGTGAGTTTGGATGTGGTGGGTTCCATTTTTCTTTTTTTAATACTGGTTGGTGTTTAATATGGGGCCCACAATTTTTTTTTAAATATTAGTTATTGTTTAATATATATGTGGTCCACAATGTTTTTTTATGGGTCTGTTTAATATGGGGCCCAAAAGTTTTTTTTAACATTGTTTATTTTTTTAATATGGGATTCACTTTTTTTTTTAATATTGCTTGATTTTGTTAATATGGGGTCCACTTTTTTTTCATATGAGTTTGGATGTGGTGGGTTCCACTTTTTTTTTTTTTTAATACTGGTTGGTGTTTAATATGGGGCCCATATTTTTTTTTAATATTAGTTGTTGTTTAATATATATGGGGTCCATAATTTTTTTTGCCTGATTCTGTTAATATGGGGTTCACTTTTTTTTTCCCGTGAGTTTGGATGTGGTGGGTTTCACTTTTTTTTTTTTTTTTTTTAATACTGGTTGGTGTTTAATATGGGTCCCACAATTGTTTTTAACATTGTTTATTTTTTTAATATGGGATTCATTTTTTTTTAATATTGCTTGATTTTGTTAATATGAGTTCCACTTTTTTTTTTTTTTAAAGACTGGTTGGTGTTTAATATGGGGCTCATAATTTTTTTTAAAATATTAGTTGTTGTTTAATATATTTGGGGTTCACAATTTTCTTTTTGGATGTGGTGGGTTTCACTTTTTTTTTTTTAATACTGGTTGGTGTTTAATATGGGGCCCATATTTTTTAAAAAAAATATTAGTTGTTGTTTAATATATATGGGGTTCACAATTTTTTTTTTTGGATGTGGTGGGTTTCACTTTTTTTTTTTTTTTTTTTTTAATACTGGTTGATGTTTAATATGGGCCCACAATTTTTTTTTTAACATTGTTTTTTTTTAATATGAGATTCACTTTTTTTTAATATTGCTTGACTTTGTTAATATGGGGTCCACTTTTTTTTCACTTGAGTTTGGATGTGGTGGGTTCCATTTTTTTTTTATAATACTGATTGATATTTAATATAGGAACCACAATTTTTTTTAAATATTAATTGTTATTTAATATATATGAGATCCATAATTTTTGTTTTTTTTAGGGCCTGTTTAATATGGGGCCCAAATTTTTTTTTTTTTATGGACCCATCTACGGACGACGAAAAAGTACCCCAACTCGTGCTTCTAATAAGTAGTAAAAATTTGTGTGGTACATGCTCAATTTAGTGTCGTTTTCTCCTTTTCTCCTTTTTTTCTAGTAAATATATATTATAATATATATCGAATGGACCGTAACTAACAAACAGAAAAGTGTATCAAGCCAATTGCCAAAGGCCATGGAGGGAAAACATGTAAGGTACCTTCAGCGACTTGCAGTGTGATTTTTTTATTTCCTATATTCAATTGATATCTAACGCTTACTTGTCCGGTTATTAATTTAGATTCGCGCAACACATGATCCGTTAGAGGAGCAAAAACTTTCTAGAGGTTTTTCTATTTTTAAGATTTGAACTTGAATGATATAAAACATCTAACACTCCATAGCAAATTATATATCAGTTGAAGGTTTATGTCCAAACTCATATCATTCATCTATTGAATTGATATAATTATCAGGCGTGAATACGTTTTACCGTCACTGAGTTTCGTAATAATGTTGACAACAATAAATTATCCTTCCTATCAAAGACTAATGCATTTTATCCAGATAGTAACTTTGTATATCCAGAAGAGGCAGAAGGTAGACATGGTGACTAATTCTGGAAGTAGTAACTAGTAAGTATCGGCGCTACAAAGTTTGTGCACGTGGCATTTTTATTTCCACAAAAATGATTTCAATATTTTTATATAAGTTATTGAAAATGTAAATTTTGTTTCGATTAAATTTCAGAATAATTATGACTGCATTCAGGCCAAACCTTAGATGCTAACATGGATATTTTTTTGGCACGGAGCGAGGAAGTATTATTTTTAAGTTCTTTAAATCTAGCTATTGATTGTTTATTTCTCTCTGTTTCAACCTTTAAAATTGTCTCTACTTTCCTAAAAGAGATTTTGTTTGTCTTACGTCGTCCTCGTGCCATTGTTCACATTTTAAAAATCAGCATTTAAATAAATCAAATAAGATTTTTTGGATAGAAGAACAAAAATCTATTTTTTTGTCCTAGAACTTAAGCGATGTACAAACTAAAAAGTACATATAACTTAATATTCCCAATCTTTAAATCATCAAGGCATGATTTAGAGTAATAATGACCTACAACATTAAATTTTATAAGATTTTGAATTGCTGTAAAGAAGAACCAATTTTTTGCACCGAGAGATCAGAGTAATGAAAACTTTTTCTTATTTGTAATTTTAACTTTTGCGGTCAGTTCAATGACGTCATAAGGTGGTAAATTCGTACCCGGCAATTATTTACATCAAATAATACTATGACTTAATATAGATAACTAATTAATAGGGTGACATATATAGCTAACCGTGATGAGGTGCAAATATTTAATTGAGGTGCACAATTCACCGCAAAGAAAATCACAAAGCACTTCATGAAAGCTTAAGGGGTCGTTTGGTACACAGTATTAGTTGGGATATTTCAACACTAATTATCAGATTAATTTTATATCATGTTTAGTAGAAGGTATAAATTTATTCTGACATAAATTTACATTTTATACCAAATAAAGTATAAAATGTATTCCAAACTTAAAGATGAAATATCGCATCTTATCCCATTAATCCTGAAATTATTTTATCTCATCTCTTAAATAGAATAAATTAATCTCAAAAAATAAGATAAATTAATTCCAAAATTATAATTCTGAAATAATTTTATCTACTTACTAAACGGCCACTAACAATGACAAATCAACTTGTACAAGTTATCTTGCAAAATTCGACTATTCGAGTAACAAATGAATGGATGAAATAGCACATGAATTATTGTCGGTGAACAAAACGTGACTATGCAAATTTCTTTTCACTGCTATATATACACGTGTAGCCATTTCCTTTTATTCTTTCAATCCTTCCTATAACCTTTTTGTTTTTACTATCCTTAATTATTGTTGATTTAGCTGGCCCACTTATTGATCTTATATAGACCTTAGCTTTTCTGAAAAGACAAAATTAAAAGGCAATAAGTGATGATGAGCACACTAGACTACTAGAGGGTAATAACCTCAATCATGACTTAGAGCCCGTTTGGATTGGCTTAAGTGATGATGAGCACACTAGACTACTAGAGGGTAATAATCTCAACCATAACTTAGAACCCGTTTGGATTAACTTATAAGATGGTTATAAGCTATTTTCAGTTTTTTTTGAGTGTTTGGCTGACCAGCTTAAAGTTATTCTATGTTTAAAATAAGCTCAAAAAAAATAATTGAACTCATTTAACTTAACTTATCTAAAGCACAACTTATAAGCCAAAAAAAAAAAGTTAAACTACCCAACTTATTTTTTTTAACTTATAAACTGTAAACAGCTTATAGGCATAAGCCCATCCAAACAGGCTTTTAGTTGTGTTATGTGGTTTAGATAATTATTTGCCCCACAATAAGCAGTTGTAGTCTACTCTCCTATAATCAATTTCTTCCCTGTTGATGTTTATTTTTCCTTGAAGGTGTTCTATTTTTTATTGAAACTAAAAACATATAGGGAAAATGATACTATTTGATCATATCGCGCAATGGTTACTAGTTACACCTCTCTAAGTGTGATAAAGGTTCAAATTACATGTTTAGAGTTCACCTTTTAAAATTTTCAAATTTATATTGGAGTTTCATCCAACTAAAACTTTAAATTACAGCATATGTGATAAAGTTTTACTTGTAAAAGCTTCGAATTTCGACATACTATATTGGATTATTTTGTGTTTTAGATGAAGGTATTCTGTTCAAATATTTTTCACATTAAAGGGTGATTAAACACTAAGAAAATTTAAAATCATCATTAAACTTAATTAGTGGTACTAAAAGAGCTATTCGTCAATTTCTTCCCAAATCGACGAACCTATATGGGAAATTTGCAGGATTACCCTTCGTTGGGAGTGGTCTTTAATTTTTACCCCTCAAAATGGTGGTCTTTAAATTTTGCCCTTCAGAAATTTCATGGGCAGAAATTTTGCCTGTGCCCATGAAAATTATGCCTTAAGGCCCAAATAGGCAGAATTTGCATGGCAAATTTGCAAAATTTTGCCTCGCGAAAATTCTGCCTTGTGATTTTATTTTTTTTAACTGAACTGGGGTTCGAATCCACAATCTCGGGGTGTTAGGCGAGGGGCAAAACTTAAAGACCACCAATTTGAAGGACAAAAATTAAAGACCACCCCAAATGAAGGGCAATCCGCGCAAAAAAAAAAAACCTATATAGTAGGAAAATTGAAATCCAGCTCACAACCTGAATATAAAAAGCCCAATGATACTAAACAGAGGTTAAGGAAAGCTGGATCCTCTTAGCCCAAAAAATACGATACTGTTGTCTAATGGGTCATTTGCACGATTGGCCTTCAAAGGCACCGGTTTTTAATTTTTGTGCCTCAAATTATTGGTCTTTATTTTTTGTCCTTCGCCTAATATGCTGAGGTTTTTGGTTTGAACATCGGCTTAGTAAAAAATAAAAAAATTGTAAGGCAAACTTTTACCCAAAATTAGGCCTTAAGGCCTAACTTTTCGGGCACTTTGCCCGAATAGGCTTAAGTTTGCTACAAACTTGCAATTTTTTTTTGCAAATATTTTACTGAGCGGGAGTTCGAACGCGGAACTCATGGGTTTTAGACAAAGGACAAAAATCAAAGATTTCAAATTTCAGGGGAAAAAAATTAAAGACCAGTGCCTTTGAAGGACATTCCGCACAAAAAAATGTTGTCTAATATGTTACCATTACGGGCCATTATAAACAACTTAACAAAGACCGGAATGTGGATCGGCCCAACTAACTAAAAAGCCTGGAAACAATTTTTTGCGTGGACTGCCCTTCTTTTGGGCTGGTCTTTATACTTTGCCCCTCATTTATGCCTTCTTTAATTTTTGCCCCTGCCGCCTGTTTAATGAAAGTTTTTTTACTAAATTACCCTTACCCCACTAAAACCCTTTCTATTTCGTCATTTGCCCTTTTCTTTTCTTTTTTTGCTTCTTCTTTCCTCCTCTATTTTGTGTCTGTCTCATCTGTTCTAAAACTTAGGTACGAATTTGGATCTTTTGCTCGTTTCAATATTTGTTTTTATGTTAAATTGTTGTTTGTTGAATTAATATCTTTGTCTTCGTCGTTTTTTATATTTAATTGATCCTTTTTTATTTAAAATTATAGTGTTTTGTAATAGTGTCTGTATGATTTTTTGAACTTTAGTTTCGTTCCCCATGTATATATTTTGGTTTTTTGAATGTCGTATTATGAATGTCGTAATATGTTTTAGTTGATTTTGATATGCGTTTTGGTTTTCTCTTTGTTGAATCTTTGAAGTTTTGCCTGTGAACAGCTGTTTTATGTTGTTGTTGCTGTTTTTGTTTAATAATCTGGTTTTTGTGAAGAATGTGTTTGTCTGAGGCAACATATGCCGGGTCCGGCAGAGTTCTTGGTTTTTGAAACTGAAGTTATGCCGGTTCCGGCATAAAGTTATGCTTGTTCCGGCATAACTTCATGAATTAAGTTAATTTATGTATGTCTTGGTTTTTTGGTGTTGTCTTGTTAATAATTTTGGTTTTTATGCAATCTTATGTGTTTTTGGTGCTGTTTTGTTAATAATGTTTTGTTTTGGTTATGAAAAATGAAAGTCTGCCTCTCACGGCCTACTTTGTAATTTTGTAAACTGAAGTTTTTCCCCTTTCGACAGACTTTTCTAGTTCTTAACACTTGCGTAAATTTTTGTTTTGCTCATGAAAATGAAAGTTTGCCTCTAACAGCATACTTTGTTCCTTAGTAAAGTGAACTTCTGCCTCCTCCGGCAGACTTGTCTAATTCTTAACACTTGTGTACTTTTTTATTGTGCTTATGAAAATGAAAGTTGCCTCTAACAGCATACTTTGTTCTTTTGTAAAGTGAACTTCTGCCTCCTCCGGCATACTTTTCTAGTTCTTAACACTTGCGTAAATTTTTGTTTTGCTCATGAAAATGAAAGTTTGCCTCTAACGGCATACTTTGTTCTTTTGTAAAGTGAACTTCTACCCCCTCCGGCAGACTTGTCTAATTTTTTATTTTGCTTATGAAAATGAAAGTTGCCTCTAACAGCATACTTTGTTCTTTTGTAAAGTGAACTTTTGCCTCATCCGGCATACTTTTCTAGTTTTAACACTTGTATACTTGATGTTTTGCTTATGAAAATGAAAGTTTGCCTCTAACAGCATACTTTGTTCTTTTGTAAAGTGAACTTCTGCCTCCTCCGGCAGACTTGTCTAATTCTTAACACTTGTGTACTTTTTTATTTTGCTTATGAAAATGAAAGTTGCCTCTAACAGCATACTTTGTTCTTTTGTAAAGTAAACTTCTGCCTCCTCCGGCATACTTTTCTAGTTCTTAACACTTGCGTAAATTTTTGTTTTGCTCATGAAAATGAAAGTTTGCCTCTAACGGCATACTTTGTTCTGTTGTAAAGTGAACTTCTGCCCCCTCCGACAGACTTGTCTAATTCTTAACACTTGTGTACTTTTTTATTTTGCTTATGAAAATGAAAGTTGCCTCTAACAGCATACTTTGTTCTTTTGTAAAGTGAACTTCTGCCTCCTCCGGCATACTTTTCTAGTTCTTAACACTTGCGTAAATTTTTGTTTTGCTCATGAAAATGAAAGTTTACCTCTAACAGCATACTTTATTCTTTTGTAAAGTGAACTTCTGCCTCCTCCGGCAGACTTGTGTACTTTTTTATTTTGCTTATGAAAATGAAAGTTGCCTCTAACAGCATACTTTGTTCTTTTGTAAAGTAAACTTCTGCCTCCTCCGGCATACTTTTCTAGTTCTTAATACTTGTATACTTGATGTTTTGCTTATGAAAATGAAAGTTTGACTCTAACGGCATACTTTATTCTTTTGCAAGGTGAACTTGTGCCTCCTCCGGCATACTTGTTCAGAACTTTGCCTGATTATTTTTTGTCAACTGAAGTTACTGTAATTTCAAGTCTAAGTCATTGAGCATTGTATACTAATCAAATGGAACGTATAAACTAATCAAAATCAGAACAAAGCAATAAATTTGATCAATTCTATGTTGTTGAGTAAAATTATGATTCGCAATGTTGAATCTCAACTGAATATCAGTTGTTTAGTTCATAGAAGATGATTTGTTGTTATTTTCAAATATTAACAAATCTAAACTTAATAAAGCATCAAATTGAGTTGAATTACGTTCAATTTAAACGCTATATATTATGTATTTACCTTTTCCGATGTTGTAGCAGCAAAATCAATGGAGATTTCTCCGGTGAAATGTTGGAATGATGGAACGATTGAAAGGTTTGTTATTGGAATGATGGATAGGTTTAATTGGATGTTTGGGGTTCGTAACAGACTTTCAGGTTTTTATATGTTATGGGTAGAGGTAGTAACGTCTTTTTCTTATTATCTTTTAGCTTAGAAGGACAAATATTAAAGACCACGCATTACAAGGGCAAAAATTAAAGACCAGCGCATTTGAAGGGCATTCGCGCCAATTGCCCTCTTCTTCCTTGTACTCTTCGCCACGACTACTAACGGTGCGGCGAAATTATATTATTGATTATATCTTCCTTCCTTATCTAAGATATATCTTCTGTTGGAATACATTTTAATATTTAACTAATAATACTAAATTATATTATTGATTATGATTATTAAGCAGAGAAAGTGGTCTTCACCCCTACTAAATCAATACTTCATGATCTAGAAAGTGGTTTTTATTCCTTGTAACTACCAACCCTTTATTAGTTTATGTTTTAAGCTATTTTACAATACTTGTTATGAGAAATACCAAATTAGTTGGTGTAAGTTGATTTAACTTGATCGTAAAACATCTATACACTCATGTAATGCATAAAAATCAACTTTTTTTATGAAGTATTTAGTACCGAAATTCAAAACCAATTCTCCTCACCCTTGCACACTGCAACCCCCCCCCCCCCCCCTCTTGGGGAGGGGAATTAAATAAGTTAGGTCCTTTTCCTAAAGTCTTAGTAACTTATAAGATTGTTAAATCGTGAGATCTCAACAGCCCAAAAAGGTAAAGGGGTTGCGATTTTTCAAGTTAAAACAGTGATAATTAGTGGGTCTGCCATTTATTCCAAAGTCCTTTCTCCTTTTAACGAACTTGCAAGTTTCAATAACATGGACGGGTACATTGCGTTCTTAAAATCACTTCCTCTTTGTTAACTAGTCAATCGCTCGCGATTCTTATGGAATAGGGAGTATTAATAATATTTTCTTAAAAGAGAAACAGAGGTTTGAATTACTGTTTACAAATAGTTAAATAAAGTTAAGTACACGCGATTTGGCTAACAAACTTTGTTGTTGAGCATAAATTAATGTGCTGGAAGAAAAAGGCACTGCTAATCCTACTAAATGAATATATGTGGACAGATGCATGCATGCAGGACAATTTATGCCATGCATAGCGCGAGTTTTAGAGAAACTTAAAGAAAAGCTTGATTTCGTTAAAAAACATTCTTACTTTCAAATAGTTAGATGCTAATTAATTAATTTCATTTGATCGCAATAGTTTCTAATGTCAGCATGCTGTAGTCTAAGTCAAATATTTCACCGTGAAGCTAAGGATGAAGGGAATTTTCCTGTGGATTAGATGCACGTTATTGATTTGAATTTTATTACGGACAAAAGCATGAAAAATATATGTAATGGCAGGGATTTGTTCACTTTTAATTTGTATATACTGTAAAAATATTTCACACTACCAAATTACATTTTCATATTATATAAAGTAACCTATCATATTTTAATTTCAAGATCACAAATTCCATTTTTTATGGAGGTTAATTAATTACGTGTTGATTTTTTATTTTTTTTGGATGATTTGATAGGCTTTTTTTTTTTTAACTAAAGATTTATTTATTTAATACTAAGTAGTAGGTACATAGGAGTTGATAATACTAAGATTACCAGGTTTTGCAAGATTGTTACAAACCGAAGCGCTAACTTTTTTACTACTAAAGTTTCCCTCTTGATCTTCCTGCGTTGATTTGATAGCGTTTATAAATAAAAAAAATGAAGGCGTCCAATTTTTAGAACCCTTACATCTTGTTCATCAATCATTTTTTTGGTGATTTTTAAGTTAATAAAAAAAATAGAACGCTTTCACTTCAAAGGAATTTGCTACTGGTACTATTCAACCTTTTCTTCTTTTATTCTTTTTCTTTAAAACAACAATAAAATAAAAGCTTCTCCAATCTGATCTCCAGCTACCAATATTGATCATCCTCGTTCTCATTATTCTATCAAAAAATGACATATTTCATGCTCAATATAGCAACTTAATTAGGTGACACGTGACCTTGAAACTTGACAAAACGTTGACAAAAAATTATATTCCACAGACAACTTTCAGTACCTTTTGATCCTACCTTATTGATGGAGTCATCTTCCAAACTAGATCTTTTACTTCACATTCTTAAATACACTCTTTGGGTAATGTACCAGTTTTCTTTACTCAATATTTGGCTACTTGTCAATAATATTGAAGGACCCTAAATAATGCTTTTTCTAAGTCAAAATTTATGTCGATATTGATAGTATTACATGCAAACTCCCATTCATTTCTGTATAAATACCCAAGCATGAATGTTTTTATAGCATAACCATTCTTACAATATTCCCAAAGTAAGAAGAGCCTACACACAAAGTACTCGTCCTTATTAATAAAATAATACTTTCTATGGCTCAGGTAATTCAATACTTCACAATATTCTTCTTTCTTCATCTCCTTTTGATGAGCTCCGTTTTGTTTCGTGCCACAGAAGCTAGGCCATTAATGGAGCAAAACCCAAAAAAACCTTATTTTCATGTTGTGGTGAAACACTCTGGGCCTAGTCCTGGAATTGGCCATCACGGATATGGAGATTTTGAGAAACCTAGTGATGATTTTGAAGTTGATGTTTTACATTCTGGTCCTAGTCCTGGTGAGGGGCACCATAAGTAATAAATTTCCTCAGAGTTAGCCATAATTTTAAGAAACTTATAATTAGTGGTTCATCTCATGCAAAAGTCAAGAAATATATAGTACTATACTATAAAGCAACAAGTACGTAGGTTGTCAATAAAACTCAGCAATTCTTAAGAAGACAAAAAAGGTTTTACGTGTCGATCACTTGTACCAGATATTGTGGATTATGTCAAAGGTTTGATGCATTTAGTGTGGTTTGTGTACGTAATTAGTTATTCTTCATGTGTGATAGTGAAAGAGGTTGATGCGGTCTCTTCTTGTATAACAATATATAAAGAAATTAAAGTTTATCGCATATTATATTATTTAATAATAAGGAATTTCTTTAAGTACACATATATTTATATCAATGGTTGTAAATGTACACTCATAACTCATTCCGCAGAATTTTCAACTATACAGTTACTGTGACACTTTTTAGTTTTCCACGGGTAGATTGGCCTACCATTTAATTAGCCGCCATTCAAATTAACAAGTGAAAGCAATATCATATACAGTCCAGCTTATATTTTAGTACGTAGGGGAAAGTATCAAAATTCAAACATATACACTAGTTTTTTACTTTGTCCAAATTCGAGGAAGCTAGTTAGGTTTCTTCCCCAATTCTGGGAGGAGTCCACGAAAATTCATCTGGATGTACCTTTTAGACGATACTGTTATGAGTTGTTTGATTTGGAAATACGTTATACTGAAATTATAATATGTGGCCGAGGATCATTGTACCTGGGGAGGAAAAAGAAAGGTTGTGGCACCGTACATGAGCAATCCTCCAAATTGAGGGGGGTATCGAGATATATGGATACATTTAGCCACATTTCTGCATATGTATATCCCTCTGTATATTCGCATTAGTTAGGCTCATGATTAGTGTTAGTTAGTGTTAGTTAAGCTCATGATTAGTTGTAGTTTAGTTGCCAGCTGTTAGTTAGTTAGCACAGCTAGGATCCAGCTGTCAAGGAAGTTAGCATAGTCGGTTAGCAGTGCATATATAGAGCAACATGCTTGTATACATGACATACTTCTTCATTCTAATGAAATGAGATATTTCTCTCCCAGTTTTCTTCTCTCTTGTTATTTGCTTGTTCGTGAAGCTTAAGTTCACCATTAATGGTGAAGCTTTATTGATTGATATTACAACTTAATCTCTCACTTTTACATGGTATCAGAGCATGTATACAACTGATATGCCATATCGATATACACTTCTCTTATCTGCATTCCTTTTCAATTTTCTTTCAATTTTGCTGCTTATGAGAATTGTTTGTTCTTCTCATAAGTTCGAAGTTTGTTTTGGATAATTCTTCAATATATACTTTCAATTGGCTCATATGAACTTGCTTAAATCAATTTGTGATCAAAATTCAGTTGAAAACACAATATTGTTTAGTTGATATACGAGTTTACAAAAGGAAAATGGTGGAGAGAAACAACTACTGGTGCTACCACAATCGATGCAACCAATCCATTGTATATTCATCTATCTGATAATCCAGGTATCTCCGTAGTTCTAACTCGATTTGAAGGAATAGGATATTATTCATGGACAAGAGGTATACTTAGATCACTCTCAGTTAAGAACAAACTAGGCTTCATAAATGGAGAATGTAAGAAACTTGATTCGAATTCCCCAAATTGTCGACAATGGGAGAGATGTGATGATATGGTGACTCAATGGATCCTAAACTCTCTCAGTAAGGACATTGCAGACAGTGTAGAATATGTCTCTGATTCAATGGAACTGTGGAGGGAACTAGAGGATAGATATGGTCAAACCAATAGGGCAAAATGGTTCCAAATTTAAAAGGAGATAAATGACTTGAATCAAGGAGTTTTGGACATCACCACATGCTATACAAAGATGAAGAAACTTTGGGACGAGCTGAGTAACCTGAACTCCAAGGCTCAGTGTAGTTGTGCATGTAATTGTGGTGCCAAGGATAACATGCACAAGGCTGAGCAGGATAGGAGGTTAATCTAATTCCTTATGGGACTAAATCAGGTTTATACCATTGTTGACACGCAATTTTGTCTCACTTTTCCTTCAATTAATTTATCTGCGTTTCTTGATCGTTAATAATTCGGACGAATTATTTCAAATTTACTTAACAAAGCATTATATTAATACTTTCAAATATTTATTGCACGATTATTTATTTTAATAAGGAGTTGTATTATATATTTGAAAGTGGTTAATTCCGGTCCAAATTATTAAGATGAAGACGCCCAAAACGAATTAATTAGAAGGAGAAATACCCAACAAAATCAGCCCAATTCGTGACCAGCCCATCATTTATTTAAACAGATCAGCCCACATTATTCCTCTACCCGATCCAGCCCACATCACCCTTGACCCGTTCGGCCCATTTATTTTCAATCAGTTGAAACCTAAAACCTATCTCTTTCTTTCCTAACCAGCCGCACCCTTTGTTCTCTCTCTTCTTCATCTCTCTCATTGTTTTCCTGTTTCAACAAAAGGTTTGTTTCCCTTTAGCAATGGCAGATCTTTGCCTTTCCATTTCCGTGCAAAAATCGTCCCTACGTCTACTTTATTTGCTTATTCTGTTGTTGAAAGGGAAAGACCTTCCCTTTTTTGCTTCAAGACACGACAATCTCCAAAATCAGAGAGAGTTTAGCCATCCGAATCTGAATCACGTGAAAGGATTCCAACGTTCAGATTGGCAGAAGCTTTGACTCGACTTTCGAATTTTGATTTTCAAGTTCCCGCTCGCTCAAAACCCTAGTTTTCGACACCTATAAGTACGTCTTTAAGTCCTCAGCCAAAGAGGGGAACAGAACAGGACGGATACTTTACTACCCTCAATTTTTCTATTTTTCCATTACTACTCTAAATCGGGGATTTGTTAAAATACCATTCTGTTTCGAGTTCGGTCAGATCCCACTTGAAATACTTATACTTTCAATCACTATATCTGGATATACCCATTTGAAATGTTAAGCAGTTTTACTCTACTGTTACTTTGAGATCGAGTGTAAATCGGAGACTGAAACCCCGTTCACTACACCCACAAAAGGTCGGTGAATCTTAAGCTTTAGTTTTTTCTCTGTTTTCTTTTATTGGTAGTGTGTAATGAATCTGTTCGTTTGAAATAAAAGCATGAATTAGAGTTCCCTAGTGTAAAATCATGCCTTCGGAATAGAAAATCCATGTTCATGATCTAGTTTGTGTTGAGTAAATCTGATTCTGCTTTGTTCATTTACACCCTCCATGCCTACTACCTTTGCTGGTTTAGATCTTATTTTCAGATGTTCTGGTAGCGAATGTTTAAAGCGTGATTATGATTCTGCTTGGTTAAATTAATTTGTTTTTCTTCTGCTACATGTCACGCCTAAATCTTCCTGAAATCTTATTCGTTGTTTCTTTCATGTACTACGTGAATAAGCATAAATGTTAGGAAGGCTTGGAAGGATTTTTTTTTTGATGGGTTATTTTTATTCATCCCTTTAATCACATGTATGAAGGTTTGATAAAATGTTAGTGTCTTGGTTCACATTTCGATATGCTACTGTCCCGATTTATAGTTTATTATACAAAAAAAAAGTATGTTCTTAG
This sequence comes from Lycium barbarum, assembly GCF_019175385.1. NCBI lineage: Eukaryota > Viridiplantae > Streptophyta > Magnoliopsida > Solanales > Solanaceae > Lycium > Lycium barbarum. Next base: position 130,820,478 of record NC_083342.1, read on the forward strand.
GTCTCTGTTCGAAGCTTTGGTTATGAAATCATGGTACTTTCCTTATCAGACATTATTATACTAGCAGTAATGGCTAATCTTTTAATCAATACCAAAAATGATCTATGACTTCCCTGCTCGTGTAGTTCATACTGTCTTGATGCATTACTGCCTGAGTCGTAGTGGGTGATGTTAATTAATCTATCTCGTTATGTCCGTAATTCAAATGGTTAGCACCACAAGGAATCTTCTACATGTTCGATGACATTTTCTGGTTGAATTATGGCTGAGATGCTCAAAATGGATACTATCCATGTTGATTAGTCTGGTCTCTTCCAAGTTCTGGACTTTGGATGAAATTCAAGTTTCTTGAAATAGTTTATTCAACGATATTGTGTCTCTTCTTCATGTACTTGATTTAGAAATTGCTATGGTTAAATGTTTAGAGTTGCTCCATTCTGTCTCGATGTTTACTCATTGGAGAATGACTATTTGATGACATCTATCTACCTGTATTGAAGATCTTAAATACTAAAAAATCACATCTCTTTTTTCTAACCACAATGCTTTTATTATTTTGCATGATATACCGGAGCCAACGAGTTTCACTTTGAAACTCAACGACGCCGCTATCACAATGAGTCCGCACATCCACATCCTCTCTTGCTCGTTGCCAGCCTTACATCGCCTTAAAAGCGCACCACAGAAAAATATAATCTTACTATTGGGAGTCGAGTTTGGCTGTTGATTATTTTCACCTTACTTGTTTATTTGTTGGGTGTGACTAACATTTTTATCTCAGTTATGTGATTATTAATTGCTAGCCAAGTCGATTCGTGACTTACAGTTCGTCGAATATGATCCTTGGATACGTTTTAAGATTATGAATCCAAATTAAGATTTCAAGTTTGAATATAAAATTACTTCATTTTGGGGGCATTTGAAGAGAAAAGGACTTTCTCAAACTATTTTCCTAGTATCTAGTCTTTTCCAAAGTGTTCGAAGTTTGCTGTGATAATTTGAACTCGACTCGAATTTTCTAATTTCTTAAGTTGTTTTCCTACAGGTGCAAATATAATGCCTTTTTTTAAAAAAAGGCTTGCTTTGTTAAAGTTGGACCTTTGAGTCAAAATTTGTGTGGTCTCATGTTTTGAAAAGTTAGATAATTTTAATATCAACCCATGCTTCAGATATTGGCTAATCAAACACCCTCACTTTTTGAAAAACTCACTTTAATAATTATTTTATTACTTAACTAGTAATTTTATATACCCACTTAGTAATTTTTAAAAAAAAAAACAATAGTATCTTTTTTTTAAAAAACAAAAGAACTTTAGCGAGCTTTAGTCTAACTAGTTAAGTCCGATCGGTTAACCATTGTTAATGGATCTTAGAGGATGCCTAATACCTTCTCTCTAGATTAGTTGAACCCTTACTTAGAATCTTAAGTTTCGTAGATCTTAAACAGAGTTAATTTTAAAAATAACTTTAATGAACTTTAGTGTTCTAATTCACCGTAAATAATTAGGTGGCGACTCCCTAACTTTAAATAACCCAGAAATTATCGGAATGCTGTAAACTATTTTGACCCCGGTTAAAATAGGGTATAACAACCATGATTAGGGGAAGCATATTGATGATGAATCCCTTGCCATCTATGGCACAGGCCTTTGCTATACTAATTCAAGATGTGAAGCAAAGAGAGTTCAAACCAAGTAAGTACAATCTGATCTCCATTCATTCCTTAGTGATGCATCTTAAATGTGTTGCTTCATTCTCTGACATTTTTTGTATTTTGCAGGGCCCTTCAATGAAGAGCCCTCTGGAAATTGGTAAAGTCTTTAATGGTCTATACTTCATTTGTTCAAACTGCATACAAAGGAACACTCCTGAAGATCAGAATAAGACTCAAGTTTCTTTTCATGTTTCTAGTCATTTCTGTTGTAATAGCAAAGTGCAATGTCAAAGTCATCCAAATCTTGTTCCTAGTCTTCCATCTCATGTTAGCAAGGTGCATTGTCCAAGTCATTCCCACTCCTATCAACCCTACTCATTTGTAATAAACTCCATTCACAATAATAAAAACAATGTTGTTGATAGTTTCTCTACTGTTTCTCATAAGTTTGATGATAACTTGCTATGGCACTACAGACTTAGTCATGTTCCATTTGTGAAAATGAAAAACATATCCTCAATATCAGTGGAGTTCTCTTCTAGACAACCTTTTTTTTGCCTTATTCGCCCCATGGCAAGATAGTGATTGCCATTTCCCCTTAAAACACACAACACCACTAAGATATTTGAGATCCTCCATGTTGACCTCTGGGGTCCATATCAGACTCCAACTCATGACAAGTTTAAATACTTCATCACCCTTGTAGAGGACTTTAGTAGAACCACTTGGACACATTTACTTAGCTGTAAAAGCAATTCCCTACATGTCATTAAAGCCTTTGTGAACATGGTTGAAAACCAATTCAAAACAACAGTACAAACTCTCAGGTCTGATAATGGTTTAGAATGCAATAACAATGAGTCCACATTATTTTTCCAATCTAAAGGCATCATACATCAGAAATCCTGCCCCTACACACCACAACAAAATGACATTGTAGAAAGAAAACACAAGCACTTACTTGAGATAGCAAGGGCACTCCTTTTCCAATCTAAACTCCAATTAAATATTGGGGTGAATGCATCTTAACTGCAACCTATATTGTGAACAGACTACCATCTGCACCCCTCAAGTCTAAATGCCCATTGGAGATCCTATACAACCAAAAACCTTTCTACTCACACCTTAGAAGCTTTGGTTGCTTATGTTATCCCCCTACCCTAAAGCCACACATAGCCAAATTTGATCTAAGAGCTACTCCACATGTGTTTGTAAGATATCTCTTTGGAACAAAGGGTTATAAGGTGTTAAGTCTGATAACCAAGAAAATTCAAGTTTCAAGAGAGATAGTGTTCCATGAGAATATATTCCCTTTATGTGTATCCACTCCATCTCCTACCATTCATGCATCTTCCCCTCCTTTTGAGCATGATTTTTCTTCTACTCAGAGTCCTACCTGTGAACAGTCTCCAACCAGTCCTCATCCTACTACTCCCATTATGTCACATGCACATTCAAATACTCAACCTCTCATTTCACCTCCTAGTTCAGTTACACATACACCTAGCTCATCTTACCTAAATGATACCTTACTTGTACCTACTCTTACTCCCTTTTCTCTTACTCTACTAACTAGGACATCCAATAGGACTCACAACTTACCATCTCACCTTAAGGATTATGTCTACACTCTGCCTAAACTCAAACCACCACCTGGTCATTCTCTACAAGTTTCATTTTTGTACAAACACCATATTTCTCCTGATACTCTAGATTCCACAAGTCAATTACTTGCCATGAACATCTGTCATGATTGTGAACCATCATCATATAGAGAAGCTGCCATGGACCCTGCTTAGCAAGTTTCCATGACATAAGAATTCACAGCTCTTCATGATAACAACACCTGGGATCTTGTGCCACTGCCTAGTGGCAAGAGGGCTATTGGATGTAAATGGGTATACAAGATTAAGCACAAGTCTGATGGTAGCATAGAAAGGTACAAAGCCAGGTTGGTTGTGAAAGGAGACACTCAACACCATGGCATAGATTATACTGAAACCTTCAGTCCTGTTGTCAAAATGACTATTGGAAGGTCACTCATTGCCCCTGAACTTTAGAGGATACAATCATTCTATGCATGATTACTCTTTGTTTCATAGAAAACATAATGGTTCAGTTGTTTTTATTGTAGTCTATGTTGATGACATTTTGCTTACTGGTACTGATCTTGAAGAGATCACTCAACTCAAAGCCTTCCTACACCAGCAGTTCAAGATCAAGGATCTTGGGGAACTTCATTACTTCTTGGGCTTATAAGTAATATACAAGGATGATGGGATTCTGATCTCTCAAAGGAAGTTTGTGTTGGATCTTCTCAAAGAGTATCACTGTGATTCTCAGTCTCTTTTATCATCACTACTTGATCCTAACATCAAACTCAGAGCTCGTGAAGGACTACTCTTGGATGATCCTACTTACTACAGAAAACTAGTTGGGAAACTCAAATTTCTCACTAATACAAGACTAGATATTGCATTTGGTGTACAACACTTAAGTCAATTCATGCAAGATCCCAGACAACCTCACTTATCAGCTGCTTTCCACATGCTTAGATACCTTAAGAATGATCCTACCCTGGACATATTCATGTCATGTACTCCTGACTCTAGAAAGTCTGTTTCTGGTTACATTGTGCTCCTAGGCAACAATCCAATTAGTTGGAAGAGCAAGAAACAAGAAACTATATCCCTCTCCTCAGCTGTGGCTGAGTACAGATCCCTCAGAAAGATGGTTGGTGAACTTGCCTGGCTGCATAGACTGTTTGCTGAATTAACTGTCTCATTTGCTAATCCCTTTCGTGTGTTCTGTGATAGTCAATCCACTTTGTAAATTGCCAATAATCCTGTCTTTCACGAAAGGACTAAGCACATTGAAGTAGATTGTCGCTTTGTGAGGACTAAGCTCCAAGAAGGCCTCATCTCCCTTCATCACATTAGCACTGGTGATCAACTGGCTGGCATTCTAACTAAGGCTTTCACTGGTGTCAAGCACCATTCCATTTTAGACAAGTTGACTGTGTTTACCTCACCTCCAAATTGAGGGGGGTATCGAGATATATGGATACATTTAGCCACATTTCTGCATATGTATATCCCTCTGTATATTCGCATTAGTTAGGCTCATGATTAGTGTTAATTAGTGTTAGTTAAGCTCATGATTAGTTGTAGTTTAGTTGCCAGCTGTTAGTTAGTTAGCACAGCTAGGATCCAGCTGTCAAGGTAGTTAGCATAGTCGGTTAGCGGTGTATATATAGAGCAACATGCTTGTATACACGACATACTTCTTCATTCTAATGAAATGAGATATTTCTCTCCGAGTTTTCTTCTCTCTTGTTGTTTGCTTGTTCGTGAAGCTTAAGTTCACCATTAATGGTGAAGCTTCATTTATTGATATTACAACTTAATCTCTCACTTTTACAGCTCAACCAAGTGTATTAGATGTGTCCTTTTGAAAGAACTTTTGTGAATGGAGATAAATTACTACATGCGTCAAGTTTGTGAGTGAGACTCTTTATTGGTATAAATTACATATAGAAAACTTGATATAATTTCCAGTTAAGTTTTAATCTCCGCTTGTTTTTATTTTCCGATAGATTACAATATCTTTTTATTTACGCTTCGTATAGACTATAGTACATAATACTAAGATTGTTCCTTGTCCAATTTACAACATTGTTTTTAATCTAACTTAGTTTTTATTAAATCTCCAACTTTTAAAATTTATTCTCCGATGGTTGTTAGCATTTGGTGTACTTATAATTTGGGATTATTATATTTGTAAAGGACGACCAACAATATTGTCAAAGGCTGGGATGATAATGGCGTCCCAATCTTAACAAGAGATTTGGGTTTGAGATAATGAAGTCATATTTGATAGAAAATCTTTACTTCTACAATGAGATTTTCTAGTGCAAATTTGAGTTAGTCGAACTCCGAAGTATATCCCTGATACCATTAAAAAAAAAAAAAGGACGGGCAACACTTTTTTCTTTGTGTAAACAACTTCATTATATTAACTTCATAAGACGTTCAACGCTTGTTGAAAAACTTTTCCAAATTGAGGAAACAATGAAAGCCATAAGTTCAAGGACGAAAGTGTAACAGTGTTCAAAAGTTCAGGATCATTTTGAAAGACCCCTAATGGTATAGGAGCCTGTTTGAATGGGCTTATGCCTATAAGTTGTTTGCAGCTTATAAGCTAAAAAAAATAAGTTGGGGTAATCTAACTTATTTTTTTTGGCTTATAAGTTGTTTTCAGCTTATAAGCTGCTTTAGATAAGTTAAGTCATATGGGCCCAATTATTTTTTTGAGCTTATTTTAAGCACAAAATGACTTTAAGCTGACTAGCCAAACACTCAAAAAAGCTGAAATCAGCTTATAAACAACTTATAAGCCAATCCAAACGGGCTCTAGGTCAAATAATTGAAACGGAATCCGTTAAAACCCCTGTCGGGTCATTACAAAAGCCCAAAAGCCCCAAAGAACCACCGACCGCTATGTCACTACTCCGGCGAGTCGTCAAGACACCGCACTCATCTTTTTACCGGTGTCAGTGTTACTGCGGCACCACAGTAACTGATAATAAAAATGAAAATGAGAAAGGCAATAAGTGGTTCACCCTACCACCTTTTACTGCCGCCGTTAACGGTGCTGCTTTAGGGAGGGAGCTCGCCGGTGTTAAAATGGATAATTCCGTCACAGCACTTAAATGGATTCAGCGTTGCTGCCCTGAGTTGCCTAAGTCCCTCGTCCAGAAACTTTTTCGCTTAAGACAGGTCGCATAATGTTACGATATATAATTATTTTTGTTACTACGCTTCTTTACACATTAATGGTGTCGTATCTTTTTATGACTCTATACTTTTAAAGGAAAAGATACAACTTTTTTTGCCTAAATTTCCTATAATATGCCAATGATATTTATTTCAGTTGCATATTCCGAATAGAAAGTTCCGTAATGCAATGCTCATGCCTGATATTTACAGTTTGTCATCTTATTTGAACTTGTTTTCAGCTTTTTGACTGGGCATACTTTGTAAAAGAGAATACATTTCTTTAACAACTTTATGGAAGAATATTTCCTGACGAATTCCGCGACTATTAGTAGATATTCTAACTCCCAATATTTTGCAGCTATGTTAGATATTATGTTTCTTTCTGCATTTGTTTTTTTAACCAAAAGTAAGACAAGGCTGAATGATGCAAAATCTATATATGGAATTTGTTGCTAAACGTATTATTAAGTTAGAGATCTCTTGCTCTCTCGACATGTTAAAAGCCATTGTCAGGGATGAACAGATTATTCTCAATTATGAGCCTTCGTTAAGTTTTGACAAGAATTACTTATTACGTGTCTTACTTATCAAAACTAAAAGGGAATTACTTCTAACGTTTCTTCTACGGTATGTCACATGGTTGATTTAGCAATGTTGTTTTTTCCAGGTTCGAAGAGAATCTTCTAATGTTGAAGAACAGAGACCCAAGAGGGTATGATTTGTTTCTCTTTTGGGATTTAATTGTTGATTCTGACATAAGATATCTTCCTAGTCTCATCTCTTGACATCTCAATGAGACGCATTCTACTGCTATCTGACCAATTCTATGCATTTTCAAAGTCTTAATCTAATATCTCATGTTTCTGGAAGGTTTCTGCGAAGGAGTCAATGAACATTGGAGATCGAATATTTCTTCCAATAACTGTTGAGAAGTTTCCCTCCGAGAAAGTTGTTGATTACCCTTCTAGCGAAGAAGAAAGGAAGTTTGTACATAGCCTCGAATTGTATAAGGTCCGAAATCTATTGCTCATTTTTGGACTTACATCCCCAAACCAATTGCATATGAAGGGGAACAAACACAACCTATGTGCTTTTTAAGTCTGATGCAGTTCTGTTTTGCTGAAAAAATTTCAGGATCCAGAGATTATTGTGGTCAACAAACCTCCAGGAATGCCAGTTCAGGTTAGTTGTCAACCCCCAAGTTTTTTTTTTTTTTTTGGGGTTGTGAGAGTTGATGTTCTTCTTACAGAAATGGAACTTTGGACAGGGTGGAATTGGCATAAAACGTAGTTTAGATGAACTTGCTGCTAAGTATATGAAATACGAGTACTCAGAGGCCCCTCGCCTGGTAAGTTTCATGGTTTCTGCGTTTATATTTTTTCCAAATCAATTGCCTGTTTTTCTTTCTTTAGTGTGTGTTCAAAATCACAATGCTCATATCTAGGATGTACTATTAACATTTTATTTATTTGTTCTCTTTTGTTTTTCTGTTTTCATTGATTTAACAAGTAACTGTAGCTGTTTTTGTCCTAATTTTTCTGCAGCATTTTGTATTCATTGCTGTGAAAAGAAATATGTGCATAAAATGGACATCTCTCTCTTTAGCTAAAATCTAGAAACTGTGCACATGAAACAATAGATTTTGTTTGAAGACTTCCATATTGCTAGACACGAGTTTCATGGATGTTATACAATAAGAAAATCTCTCTTCCCTGTGTAAAGCTACTCTAATTGCTCTTCCCTTTCTTCAGCTACTTATTTTAGAAGACATTCTAATTTCTGAATGTCCTTCTGTTTGTCTTTTGAGTACCCTTCTGGTGAATCTTATGTCTGTCTGTCCTGTTGCGGACAAGCTTATTGATTATTAGGTACACAGACTGGATAGAGACAGCAGTGGACTATTGATGATGGGAAGAACACAATTAAGTGCTTCAGCTCTGCATTCGATCTTCCGTGAGAAAACATTTGATACACAAAATGAGGTATACTGTTACTCCTTGCGATATATTATGGTGAACTTGCTAATGATCGCACTATTTTCCCAATTCGATTTTCTTTTTCAAACCTGATATATTGCCTTTCTCTTCTAAAGGATCTTGAAAGCAAGAAAAGAATTTTGCAAAAGAAATACTGGGCACTTGTCATAGGATGTCCGAGACGCTCCGGAGGGATAATATCAGCACCACTGGGAAAGGTTTGGCAAACTGATCTTTTTTTTAGCGAATTTAAGCAACTCCATGTATTAAGATGTATCAATCAATTTTAACAATAAAAAAGAGGATGTATCGATCAATCTTAGAAAAACTATCTATCAATCAACTATGTTTCTATCCCAAATTAGTTGGAATTGTCTAGATGAATTTCCCACTTTCATTCTAGTCTATTTGAGCATGTTCATCCCAATACTAAATAATTTATCTTTTAAGACAATTTAAGGGGAGTCCTATAACAAATAGGAAAACAAAAGACCGGGGGGGGGGGGGGGGGGGTGAGCCCCTTAACTTTTTCTTTTTTTTCGGGAAGTGATGACTTATATAAGATTTTTAACAACCTTGTAACAGATGGCTTCGATATCTTTATCAAAAAAGATGGCTTGTATTTTAACAAATGAAAAGTTAAAGAGTTCTCTATGTCCGAAATAACTTTTAAGAACTTTGTTAAGACTTCATTATAATCATGTAGATTCTAATCCGAGATGGACTTCAATTCGTGTTCATTGACCTGTATACTATACTCGTTCTTTGTTGCTCGGGGTTAGCTCAATTAGCAAAGGTTGAGGGACTTGTGGCTTAAGTCACAAGTTCGAGTCCTGCATCATGCGAACTAAGTCTGGCATATAAGTGGAAAATGGTAAAGGGGTGGACCCCATCATCTCCGAGTTTCGAAGGATGCTGTTGGCCCCAACCAAGAGTTGAATCTAGATGGATTTTTTTATCATAAAAAATTATTCGTTCTTTGTTAATTGGAGCCTCGTGATTCAAGACTCAATCTCATTAACTCCAATGAATTTTACTATGTAGTTGCATAATTGACTTGAATATCTCAACCTCATAAAAGAAATGCATTGAACATGTCCCCATAAAGGTAGAGGTAAGGTATGCGTACATCTTACCCTCCCCAAACCCCACTCGTGGGATTACACTGGGTATGTTGTTGTTGTATAAAAGAAATGCATTGAACATGTCAAACTAAAATCTATATGATTATGATGTTTTTCCCCCTTAATTTCTTGCTTAGAAAAATGATGAATGCACAACTAATATATGCACAGGTATGAATTACTATGATAACTATGAATCTAGGGAAAATGCCAAATTTTCCCTGAACCCCTACCGGTACTCAATCGTATCATATGCATCCTTATTTTCTAATGGAGCTCCAGCTAGTTAATTATCGGTGCTGGAGCTGTAGAGTTGCTATGTCTGGGACCGTAGGGGGGATTTCATAACAGAAATTCGACCTACTCTTTTCTTTCTCCTGCATCAATTGTTTGATTCATTGATAAACATTTTTTTTGCTAAGGAATTAGCTTTTTGTAAGATTGAATTCTTAGCTTTCCTTCCCTCAGCTGGTGTTGGACAATGGGAAATCTGAGCGCATCACAATTATGTCTGATGTCAGAGAACCATCGGCACAGTATGCTGTAACAGAGTATCGCATCATTGGATCCTCCGAGAAAGGTTAGTTCTGGATGCTAACCTGAATACGTACATAAACAAAGGCATGTAACTTGATGGATGAAATGCGGTCAGTTATTTATTCCTTATAAATTACACAGATCAATCATAAAACTTGCTGAGGGTTCTCTGCATCCCCTCTCTTTTTCTCTCTCATATATATATATATATATGAGAGAGAAAGAGAGAGAGAGAGAGAGAGAGAGAGAGAGAGACCGAAGTTCTTGTTGAAGAGATTTGTAATTCTTTTGAGTGGACTCCAACTTCATAACAATTTCTCGTTAATAATTGAAATCTCAAATGATTATGTGAAGTGTGCAAATTTCACCCATACCTAAAGAGTAATCTATAGGTGAAAAACTTCTTTTTGCAAATCATTTCAATAAATAAGCATGATATTCAATTCTGAATAGTTCAAGATGGAGGCAACAAATAAAGGTCCTGGATAGTTGGAAAATTAGGGCTTATGCTATTGTTGAGCTGCTTTTTGACATAGCATGAATTCTCTTTATTGGAAAACGGGAAAAACTCCTCATAAGTATACTTATTCGAGGATAGATTTTTAATTGCAGAATGCACCTACGCACGTATTATCCAAATCACTCTTAGTTTTTCTGTTGCTTATACAACAGAAAGATGTGCCAATGGTCAAAGTTAGTTACTAGTGTAGTTTGCGTTATTTGGATTGGTACACTATCACTTATAAAGAATTTGGTTGCTTGTTTTGGTGGAGAGGAAGTTCCTCGTTCGATTTTAAGAAATCAACTCTCATATCTTCTCAAACAGCTTTGTCTATGGATATATATTTTTCTCTTTTGGAACTGTAGGCTACACATGGCTAGAATTATCTCCACTTACCGGCCGAAAGCACCAGGTACAGGAAACTGTTTTTCTGTAATGCTAACTTCAATTTTTGCTGTTAAGCTAGTGACTGATCATTTCGCCATCTCTGTTTCGAAGTTGCGGGTTCATTGTGCTGAGGCATTAGGGACGCCGATAGTTGGGGATTACAAGTATGGTTGGCAAGCTCATAGAAAGCTGAAACATCTGCCTTCACCAGCTTCAGCTGTGAACCGAGGTGCGCAAAGTCCCAGGCTAAAAACAGATCCCTTCAGCCTTCGTTTAGGGAATGGAAGTATTACAGACAAGCAGCCTCATCTTCACCTTCACTGCAAGGAGATGGTTTTGCCCAACATTTCTCTAGCTTTGGAACGAGCTCAAGTAGTTTCAGATGCTGATCTCGTACATGTTGAAAGTATCAAGCTGGAAGCTCCTTTACCCTTCCACATGCAAAGAAGTTGGGATTGCTTGAGTTCTTGATTTATCTTAGAATGATAGCTTCTACTGAACACAAGTGCACTACAGAACTGGAATGAGGATACTAACTGGAGAACATATGGTTATATTATTACATCTTCCCGCGAGAACTTGGGAATAGATGATGTTTCCTTGTGGAACGTCAAGTCACGAGACCATTATTTATGCGAATGTGATGCACTTGTAGTTAACAAGATCATCGCTGAATGAAGAGAGTTTCTTGGGCTATTGACTTGAAGTTGGAGCATAATTTACTCTGAAAGTTGGCAGAATCTTGATTGCAGCTGGTGCTGTAAATGTTCCCTGGCAATTTCTAGGCATTTTTTAAAAGTTTTCTCCATCCACACATCTCTTCTATTCTTTTTAGCGTGGTTTATAGTCATTTTAGGAGTTTTGGGCCAAAAACATCCTTAAACTATACCCCAAACTTTACTACATCCTTAAAATATCCTCCTTAGCAGAAAACATCCTCCAAGTATTTAAAAGTTAACAACTTCCATCCTTCTGTTAGAAATTGTCAAAAAACTAACGGATCCCACACAAGAACATGTGCAGTTCACGTGACTCTCAGCAGAAAATTTCCTCCATAATTCCGTGACATGCTGTAAAAAGTTACTCAAAAAGAAAATTAGAAATCTCTGACGCCATTGTTTGGTGTAACAAAAAATGTTAGGAAGGTGTGAGGAGATATGATCTACTCTTCTTCTCCTTTACGAACTGAAAGGAATGAAGCTTAATTTCACACCATCTTCACCTTCTCCAAAGTCAAATTATAGCGAGATCAACAATTTTATAGGGGCAATTTGATAGAGAGGAGACAAAATTCTGATCTTAATGTCTGGCATTCGAGTTTCGTTCTCCATTATTAGAAGTGGAAATCTCCAGCAAACACCACTTCTTATGGTCACAGATTCAATTGATGAGAAGAAACACATTTCAAATGGTAATTCTTTGATGTCAAATCACATGAAAACTACATGGAAATTTTTTGCTAATTAACATGTTCTGCATAATGCTAAACGCAGTTGCCGGACAATATTATCGGGCGTATCTCAGAATGAAGACGAAAGCGTGACTTGATTTATTGAAGAGAATTGAAATGGTGCATAGACGTTTTGCTTTGGTTCTTTACAATACAGGTTTCAAATTGAAGGATCAACTTGGCCAAAGCATAATGGAGATTGTGTCTCATCTCAAAATAAGGCAGCTATGTACATTCTGGATAGATTTTAGTTAAGGTATTTTAGTACAAGTCTTTGTATATTTATAATATCCCTTTTGTATTTATACTTCAGAAAGTTTGTTAGCTGAGAAGGTTCTTTGGCCTTCGTAAGGCATCTCCTTCTTGTATATATACATGGTTCACAGAAATCAATACATGAAAATTGTTTCACAGTGAAAATTGTTTTACTCTTTCATATTTTTTTCTGCTTTCTTTTTGAAATTATCAAGAGCTCCTTGAAGGAAAACGAAAGAGCAAGGAAATGGATGATCTTCCTTTTGGCCTGTAAGGAAATTCTTCAAGATAGTTTCTGAAGATTTACTTATTTAGAGAGTTTTGCTAAGAGTCACGTATACCTGCACATGTTTTTGGGGGATCCGTTAGTTTTTTTTCTGACAATTTCTACCAAGGATGAAAGTTGTTAAACTTTTAAATACTTGGAGGATGTTTTCTACTAAGAAGGACATTTTAAGGATGTAGTCTAAGTTTGGGGAATAGTTTAAGGATGCCCAAAACCCGCCATTTTAGAGTTGGGTAAAGTACGTATACATAAATATTAAGAAGAAATATTTACTAAAGGTGACGATAGTTTTATATTTACATAACATAACATCACAAATCCTATACAAAATATACTTTTGAAAAAAAACATTATCTTTTTATTTTTTTAAGAAATTTTTTTTTTCGCTCAAAAATTTATGTATGAAAGTTGTATGAAATGTGTATATCTCGCTCAAGGCTTAAAAAGTTCGCTTAAAATTTAGTGTATGAAAACGGTATGAAAAATGTATGAAATGTGTATATCTCGTTCAAGGCTTAAAAAATCTGCTCAGAATTGTGTGCATGAAAACGGTATGAAATTTGTGTCTCGCTCAAGGCTTAGTAGGCGTTTGGACATGCGATTTGAAACTATGGTTTGAAATCATGAGATGAGATCAGCGTTTGGACATTTTTTTGAGATGGAAATCAGCGTTTGAACATGCATTTCATCTCATGGTTTCAAAATTTTTAAATATAAAACTTGACCCATAAGTTTATATTTTATTAAAATAAGACCTATAAATTGGTAGATATTTTTAACAATTACTCCCACCAACCATTTACCAACCTTTATTTATGTTTATTATGTGGGAGGATTATATTAAAGAGTAGTTACATTACTATTCATGTTAATTTTTCTTTTTTATTGAACTAAAGTTTGATCAATTGATATTGCATTTTTTAGAAAGGCCTTTTAGTAGCGTATTAATTTTGTTATGAACTATGACTTGCTCATTTGGTAATATTGTATAAGAATTGAGAATATTCTGATAGTTTTCACAACTTGTGGGGTTTTTATGTCTATAAAAAAAAATTACAACTTAAGAAATCCTAATTGCATGTCCAAACATGGTTTTAAATCATGGTTTCATCTCATGGTTTCAAACCATGGATTCAAACTATGTCCAAACGGCTCCTTAGAATTTCGTTCACATTTTCGTGTATAAAGTTCATGTTAGATTTCTGGAAAATTAATACAACTACAACAACATTGTATACAACATTCAAGACTTAAAATAATCGCTCAAATTTTTGTGTATGAAATGTATATATCATGCTCAAGGCTTAAAAAGTTCACTCAAATTTTATGTATGAAAACGTATGAAATGTGTATATCTTGATCAAGGCTTAAACATTACGCTCAAAATTTTATGTATGAGAATGGTATGAAATGTGTATATCTCGCTCAAGACTTAAAATTTCATTCACATTTTTTGTATATAAAGTTCATTTTGTATGAAAACTATATTAAAAATTTCGCTCACACGTACATATTTCATACACAAAAATTTGAGGTAATTTTTTAAGCTTTTGAGCAAAAAAAAAAATAATTTAAAAATAAATAAAAATTATTATATATTTAAAAAAAACAAAAAAATATGAAAATCCGTCATGTTTGGTAAAATATCGTTATGTTTTGTAAATAAGGAAAATAATCTATATATTTTGTAATAAAGAATCTTAAGTAGGTACCCTATGTCATTTTCCTTTAGGGGTCGTTTGGTAGGAGGGATAGGATGAGCTGGATTATTAATCCAATGAGATTGGAATTAATCCTATGTTTGGTTGGTGGGATAACTTTTTTGATATCCCATCCAATCTAATGTAGATGGGATAAAAGGTGAGATAAGGTAGGATTAGTAATCCCATCTTATCCCACCCAATCCCATCTATATGGGATAACTTATCCTCCTACCAAACGACCCCTTAGAGTTTAAGGCTCTAAAACTATTTTGGTTGTATTAGTCAAGTCAAAAGCTTGTATTGGGCCTACATGAATTCGGCCCATAGAGTGAAATAAGCCTTGTATCCGGTTTTCTTTAGTAGAGGACTCTCAGTTTAGAGACATTACTGCAGTTCAGGTCCATGTCCACTGGACCGAGTGGGCTGGGCATCAGTCCTTAGGCCAGAACCTGGACTTGGCCCATTAAACAGGTCAGATTCCGGCTGAAGTGCACATATACCTGATTTTGGGTGGGTAAACATTTGCAAGTTTATCTACTTCGAGACACCTTCATACGGCTGAAGTTTTTTATAGTTGAAATTAAGGCACATTCATATAGGTGAAGTTGAACCATTTTTCCCTGAATCTTAGACATATATGGTTGCAGTTTAACCAATTTTTTGCTTGAACTTTCAGTCATGTGTGGCTGAATATAATCATTTTTGCGTGAATTTTAGCAATATGTGCTGAATTTAGTCATTTCTGCCATTACCAACATGTAACTTGAGACACCATGCCTAAAATTGTTCTGACGTGGTTAAACGCATAAAAAGTTTAAAAATTAAATACAGGTTAAATAGTGGTGTACAAATAATATGCCCGTGAAATTTTTACTCAGATTCATACCTCGGTTACATTTTTCTTTAATCTGACGGCGAAAGGCTTCTTCGTTAGTCTTGGCGTTGGCATCAAGCCCGCAAAAGAAGCTTAATGTTCCTAACTATAGGATTTTCTTTTTCTATTTAGGTAAAAGATGAGATCGAATATCGAAGGACCAAGCTGTCAACTGCATTTGTGGAGATTCTTGGAAATCAAAACACCAGATTCTTTTTTTTCTTCCCTTCCAATTCTGATGCTATGGTTTATTTAATTTGCATTATTTCTTGCACGCTTTGAAGTCAATTGTGTGCATTGGTAGGTTTCCGGTCAGATGACAACGTTGTCATTTGATTAAAGACGTTCGTCCTAATCTGTTTTTTTTAGAACGGTTGACAAACTTAATTTTCCCCAAGACTAAAGGGACAAAAGAAAAGAATTTGTGCTTTATACCACAAAGACACGTTATTGACTTTCATGAAGTTTAAATAAAAGGTTTAGAGCTATCATCGTATTGATTTTATTGAAAAGACATTTAAAAGAATAATTGAAGTTGTTGAAGCGAATACTTGTTTTTCTTTTTCCCGATTTGAGAAAGTTGGTACTACTTCCGAGATTTGAGCGTTATCTAACTGATAGAGTTTCTAACGCTGTTTGTTGATAAGAGGTGTAAAGTTCAAATTTTATTAGACCCTTTTCTGAGCCTTGTGCCCGAAAATTTTCCCAAAATGTGCACTTTGGACCAAATTTTTTTTACTGGTGTATTATTTTACAAGAGTCGAGGGTCTATTGAAAACAACCTTCCTACAAGATAAGGGTAAGGTTTGCGTACACTCTACCTTCCCCAGACCCCACTTTGTGAGAATATATTGGGTATGTTGTTGTTGTTGGTGTGTTATTTTACAAGAATACCATAAGTGTGCAAATTGCATAAGTATAACGTGATTTTAAGGTTAAAAGATAATGGAAAGAATAGCTGGACTAGTAATTTCACTGTTAATCGCGATTTACAAATTGTATTCTCTTCTGTAAGTAAACTTTATAAATCTTATTGAACACAACTTATTGTTAACCTCATCTCCCTTGTGTCTACGTCGGTTTATATTACACTAGCCAACTTGTAAGTTGCATTATACTAATATATGATTTGCACATTTATGGAATTCTCATAAATTAACCCATTAGTTGGATTTTTTTTGGCTAAAGTGCACATTTTCCCCAAAAAAATCTTCGTGCCCTCCCTCATCCACATTCCACCCCGTCCAAAAGAAATACTAGAAAAATGAAAGAAGTAATGTTCCAACGCAAAGGAGGGAGTAAAATATGATTTTAAAAGTAGGGCATTAAATTTTAGTAAAAGATGGTTCATAAAGTAACAATAATGTTACGTCTGAACTGTGCCGGGAGACACAACTTTATCATAATATAATCTGTGTAAAAATCTTTTAAGCATACTAATTAGCTTCTCAGCCATCACCTGATGGTCGGTCCTTTGTTAACAAAATGATATCGATGTTATTAATAATTGAATTCACCGACATATTATAGAAGAACATCACACGGATATACAGCTTTGTTAACATTCAACAAGAATATCCCTAATTTGTATTTCACATAGAGGAGTCAGTATCTTAATTGTTCTAATATTTTCATGATTCTGCTGTCTGCACGTCGTGCACAGCATATGTATGACATACAGAAATCTTTGGTTTGTCTTTAAGCCTGATCGTTGTAGGTGTCTGTTACGATAATTTGTTATGGAAGAGGTGGGTTTTAGAGAAATATTACTCTTTAATAAAAAAGAATCCTAAAATTCTAAACCAGAATAGTATTCCTTTACAACAATTTGTTTGGTACAATTTGACTCAACACGAAGGTTAAGAAAGAAATGCATATTCTTAAAACTTGTAAAGATATAAGCTAGCTATAACATTTGTATGATTAAAAGATTTTTGAAACTCGTAATCTTAAACGATATTATATTTATTTGGCTATAAAAATGCATCAAAGATAACTTTAAAAGTTTAAAATTAATTATTTTCAAATATATAAATGAGTCATTTCTTTTTAATAAGCTAATAAATAAATAAAGCCAGACAAATTGGGACTGAGGGAGTAATAGAGAAATTTAAAGATGGATGGATTCTTGCCCGCATTTAATTCAAATAGTAAATAGAACTGTTTTGTACTATCCATTTTTCCTAAACTCTGTACATCAAGGCTTGATTTTGTTATTTCTACTTGAGGAATGGAATCTGAATTTTATGCACGTTGAAGGGTTAGAATTAGTGGGGAAAAGCAGCTTGTGTAGTTGAATCATGTTGTTTAGGGGTGTGTACATGAATAGGGTTGGTTCGGATTTTTCAAATACCAAACCAAACCAAATGCGTCGGGTTTTTAAATTTATAAATCAAACCAAACCAATAAAATTCGGGCTTTTCAACTTCGAATTTTCTCGGGTTATTCGGTTTTTTCGGGTTTTTTTCCGAAAAAGTCTTCATACAAAACATATGACTTTTACTTCAAATATTTCTTTAGTCCTAGTAAGATACAACTATATAACTAAGGTGTTTCTTAAGAAAATAACAAAATGGTGAGATGGGTGATGACATCGTATTAAAATATTCAACAAAAAAGATAATAAAATCGGTTAAAATAAGTATTGCTAATTAATAAGCTATAAATAAAATGACTTTAATCTAAATACTAAGTTATGCTTAAATAAGTACGGCTAATAAGTATTAATTACATGACAGAGAAAATAATTAAGCTATGTATTTTTACGCTCTAAACCAATTATGCAGAACTAAAGAATAGATATCCAACATTACTGTCATTTTTAGTGTTAGAATGGAATTTCTTTTGTTAGCATTAGTGTTGAGTTGGTTTTGATTTGGACTTTATTTGAGTTACTAACATCCATGAGATATAAAACGTATTGACATTCAAAATTCTAAGTTCAAGTTTAAAATAATATGATAAAAGACTTAACTATGAAAAAATTTAGGAAATATTTACAAATTACATTACAAATAAATATTTAATGTATAAAATATTTTAAAAATCGAATAACGTAATGTTGGGTCGGTTTGACTTTTTTCAATTAAAACCAAACCAAACCAATTATGGTCGTTTTTTTTTTCAACACAAAACCAAGTCAAACCAAACCACTAGTCGAGTTTTTTTTCTCGGTTTAACTCGATTTATCGATTTGGTGCGGTTTGTCGGTTTGCTTTGTACACCCCTATAATATTGTTGTTGTTATAATCGTGATTGAGGTCATGAGTTGGTGAGAAAGCCACATCAATATATAACAACTTTTTTTTTTTTTTGGTTAAAAATATATAACAGCTTACTATAGCATGGATCGATTATTGGATATATTCTATTTTTTAAATAGGAAATATTGTACTAAAAGATCACCTTGTGGAAATGACACAATAAATATATTCCAAAAAGAAGAAACGACGTGAACTCAGATTCGTTAGTTGTAGAGGACATGTCGTGGGGGCATGTCTACTTTATCCCTTTAGTTCTTTATATACGAAAATATATGTATGTATAGATTTAGGTTTACGCAATGAAAATAGTACAAGCTAAGAAAGTAAAATTTCGATATCACAGCTAATCAGTAAAAATAATTTTATCCATTAGAGATTTGGAGATAAAGTACGAGAGTGTGTATTCTCGATCATATGCTGATTAGATACACCCACAGAAAAATCTTACTCACAATCGATGTTTACACTAATTAATACTAAAACGTAACATTTATTTTATGCACAATGTTATCGCTGAAGCGGCTAATTATCTTCAATTAGAAATCATGTTAAATTGCGTAGATGAAAAACTTTTAGTGCAATTTGAATTCTACACCTATGACCTAACTCGTACAAGATGAATAGGGTGGTAGGCGTTTGATTAAGTGCAAAGCCTACAAAACATAATTTTTTTTCTAATAACACAACGGACCAAAAAAATTTTAACAACTAGAATATATAAAAGAATAAATGAGAATTAATATTGCATAAAATAATATTAACCAACAAATTGGCATTGTTATAAGCTTGTGAAATGATTTGTTAGCATAAGGCTAGTGTCATTTGGCCCGGGCCAAACCGACGTTAAAAATCTTTTTTTTGGCGCGGATTGTTCATCTTTTGGGGTGGTCTTTAATTTTTGTCCCTCAAATTGCTGGTCTTTAATTTTGCCCTTCGCTTAAAATGGTGGTCGAAAATACCCCGAGGTTCTAATTTCGAACCCCCGCTCAGTCATAAAAAAAAATCACAAGGCAAGGATTTGCAAAAAGTTTGTCTTATGCGGCAGACTTTGCCTTAAAGCATAACTAAAAACCACCAAAAGATGTGGTGTAGCGGAAGGGGCTACTCCTTTCTTAATCAGAGGTTTCGGGTTCGAGCCTTGGGTATAAAAAAATCCTTGTTAGGGAGCGCTTCCCCTAAATCGGCCTTACGCGGCACGAATCTGAATTAAGTAGGGCTTCAATATGGATACCGAACATCGAGTGGAAAAAAAAATAGATAAGAAGACAACTGTTGTTTTTTATGAAAAGGACAGAGGAAGAAATATACAATAGTGATTTCCTTAGTAAATACACGTGTTTATTTAGAAGCTAGTGGTGATGGTATGAGATAAGACCAAGTACAAGGTACCATTTACATAGCTAATTGTACAAATCTTCACAGCCTAAGTTGTCTTTTTAAGATAACATCACAGCCTAAGCATTGTGATATATTAGGAATTTCTTCTAGGAGGCCACACCAAATGTTTGTGAGGACGACTATACATTGCCTTCATGAATAAAAGTCTACACAAATTACAAGCAGAAGCAAATTCAAAGATGTTATTGCTAAAACAACTTGTTTTCTTTCTGATCGAGTTTGAGAGAACTAAAGTGTCACTTGCAGAAATAGGGTCCTGGAACAAAAGTAAGAATTTTGGAAATAGAGTTTGTATCTAAAAGCTAAAGTCGCTAATAGAATTAGAGATAAAAATGTAATTTTAATATAATTTTATTGGGTTATCGATTTAACCTTTAACTAAAACCTCAAAATTGGAAACCGGCCCGATAGTCCAATAAAAATATTTACAAAACTATTTGAAAACCGTTAACCCAATAATCCGATACCGATAAATAAATAACATTTTTCTCGGTTCGGTTCGGTTAAACCGGATTCTTCACACTCCTAGTGTGTTTGGTATGGAGGAAAACATTTCAGAAAATATTTTTTCAATTTTTTCATGTTTGGTTTTGTAGAAAATAAGTTCCTTAAAAACGAAAAAAATAACTTTCCTAGTGATAGTAGAAAAATTGGCAAGCTAGCATCAACAGGTTTAAAACCCCATGATAGCAATATTGTTTCCGTTTAGAAGGACAAAATTAGGGATGAAGAGATAGAGATCAAATTAGGTCTTCAATTGGATATTCTTTTTCTTTTACACACCCCCTCCCCCCCCTCCCCCCAAGAGCAGGAGCTCCCCCCTTTGCTCCGTTGATGATTCGAACACACAACCTTCGGGTCGGAGGTGGAGGGTGCTTATCATTTAAGTAACCCATCGTATCTTCATTTGGACATTCAATGTTGCAGTTAAAACTTTTTACGTGTTGTACCTGTGCTGGCTAGGTGTTGTACTTATTGGAGTGATTGGCTTTTAATAAGATTAGACAAATTTGTTGTGAAATGAAACGGAGAACCACCAAAGATGTGGTGCAATGGAAGGGGCTACTTCTCTCTTAATCAGAGGTTTCGGGTTCGAGCCTTGGGTATGGAAAAATTCTTATTAGGGAGTGCTTCCCCTGAATGGGCCTTACGTGTCGCGAATCTGAATTAAATAGAGCTTCAATACGGATACCGAATACCGAGTGGAAAACAAAAAAAAAAAAAGAAATAGATAAGAGGACAACTGTTGTTTTCATGAAAAGGACATATGAAGAAATACACAATGGTGATTTCCTTACTAAACACACGTGTTTATTTAGAAGCTAATGGTGATGGTATGAGATAAGACCAAGTACAAGGTACCATTTACATAACTCATTGTACAAATCTTCACAGCCTAAGTTGTCTTTTTAAAATAACATCACAATCTAAGCTTTGGGATATATTAGGAATTTCTTCTAGGAGGCCCCACCAAAGATTTGTGAGGACGACAAAAAGCAAGGATTCACCCTTATATTAAGTAGTAATATATATAGACATGAATTTAAAGTACCAAATTATTTATTTCTAAAATTATAAATTTTATTTTTTATAAAAAGTTATCAGTAAATATCTTGTAAGTGAACTGATATAAGTTAAACTCCATCGGGTTAATTCGTTTGTTACCTGCTTTTGCACGAGCAACCTCTTTCATCTTTCCCATGTTACCTAACTTTTAAGAATACAAAATCTAAATTAAAAATCAAACCAAAATAAAAAGAAAAACCTTAC
This sequence comes from Lycium barbarum, assembly GCF_019175385.1. NCBI lineage: Eukaryota > Viridiplantae > Streptophyta > Magnoliopsida > Solanales > Solanaceae > Lycium > Lycium barbarum. Next base: position 130,842,435 of record NC_083342.1, read on the forward strand.
CTAAAAGCTGACGTTCTAGTGATGCACTGTTCCACCTAATCCCTTGGGACCCAAAACTATCCCCCGAACAATATTTCTTTTAAGGAAGAAATCATAATTCATCGATGATAATTGGAAAAGCCATATATTGTTGTTGGAGGAATAAAGAAAAAGACCGGCCAAAGGGAAAAAATAAAATTAACACTCTATCTTCCAAAAAATTTCAATCTAAAAGTTGGTGAGAGGGAAATGCTTAAACAAGAAAAAATAAAGAAGAGAACAAACAATCTTTCTTAAGGAATGTACAGTTGTAAATATAATAATTCTTTTTATTACAAGTTAATTGAGACCATTTAGAAGATGAAGAACGACAATTTTTTTCTAGATCTATTTTGTTTTACAATAAATAATTTTCCTACTAAATTACAAAACAAGTTAATAGCTTGTTCGGCCAAACTTTCAAAATATGCTTATGTTAGAAAAATGTTTTTTGGAATAATACTTTTACAATGTAGCCATTTGTGTTTGACTAACTTATGTCATATGTGTAGTGAATACGATTTGTATTTTGTCAACATTTGAAAAGTGCTGCTCGAGAAAATTACCTTTTTTAAACAAAATTTCTCGAACACTTGACCTTCTCATTATCTTCACTCGTGTGATTACACTGAGTATGTTGTTGTTCTTCTGAAAGACTACTCAACATCACTTACTTTTTTCCTAAAATCTTGGTCAAACATCACAATTCTCTATAATAAACATTGCTTTTAAAAATGTTTGATGGAAAAGAAAACGAGAAATTAAAGTGGTTGTATCAATAAAGCAACACATATAACCAGATTTTACGGCTTATTCTTAGCATATTAAAGATGGTTTACTCAGTTTGCAAGGTTTATGGCTGTGAAAACTCGAAAATTTAAGTTCAAAAATCTTTCAAAATTATTAACCCTAATAAACCGTTGAACCAATTGCTTAAATTAAAAATAGCGGACAAATGTATGATATATGTATAAATATCAGTTAGACAAAGTAAAGGGTGAAATCCGGCCCGCTATTTGGATAAAATATTGCCACAGAAGCTGAAACAAACACTTCTTTCAATAACTCTAAATCAAACGCCATTAAAGTTTTCATTAAAGAGTTTAGGGATTGCAATTTTATCTTACTATTCACGTAAACGTGGAAATTCTATAATATAATCATTTAATTAGTCAATCTAATTATAGTTCTTTGATGTCAATACCTTAGCTACTGAAATAAATCAATTTTATTTAACTCTAAAGGCCACCTAAGCTCTGCCTTTCCCCTGCTTTAAAACTATATATATGTGAACCAAACGATACTAAAATAACTCACAACGTTTTATTTCTCTTTCCCTTTGAACTATTTTCTGCTCTCCAACTATAGTCCTTCTTCTTTCTTTCTAGAAGTATAAGTTTAAAGAACTATGGGTGGCTTGGAAGTTGAGAAAACAGCTATTGGTTGGGCTGCAAGAGACCCTTCTGGTGTACTTTCACCTTATACCTACACTCTCAGGTAACGTAAATTACATTACGATATAGACAGTGAGAATTCATATAGTCGATTACATTCTTGTTAGTTGTTGTAACAATTCAACCAATTTTAGGATTATTTATGAACTTGTTTTGCTTTTTAATGATGTCCAGGAACACAGGGCCTGAAGATGTGCAAGTGAAAGTTTTGTACTGTGGACTTTGTCACAGTGATCTTCACCAGGTTAAAAATGATCTTGGCATGTCCAACTACCCTATGGTTCCTGGGTAATTTCTCTTTTCACTTCTCTTGTTTCCCCTGCTTTTCCGGTATCCACAGCATAGGATCGAAAGTTTGAGTTGTATGGGTATAAATGACAGTGGCCGAACCAAGATTTCTAATAAGGCGATTTAAAAAGATGCAAGAAAGCTATTCTGAAATGGCGACTTGTAGTCACTTCCGAATCATTTTTACCACTACAGTTAAAGCTTTCGTCTTACCAAGAGGATTCAATCATTCATATGCATACAAAAAAAGTTTGCTTTTATTTTATTCTTTTACAGCATAACAGTTAACGAAGAAAATTCAATTGACTCCGCTACGGGTAAGTGGAGACCCCTATCTGATTAATTAGAAGGGAAAATAGCGTTTAGCAGCGAGGGGAGTTTTCATTCTGCTGTTTTTCAACAACAAAATGCTGCCCTTTGAATATTTGTTTGATGTCAATTTCAGTTTTCTTGGTAGCACCAAAAGGAATGACATTTTGAGGTGGAAACAAAACCATCTAGCCAATCTGATACTTTATATAGAAATTGATATTCGTATCTTAGCCGCTAAATAAGTCAACAAAATGTAGTGGTCCTTGTGCCTTTTAATACCAGTCCACCATCCTCGAAAACCTTATAAATTTGCAACCATTAGTTGTTGGGTTTGATTGACTATTCCAAATATCTTGTCTTTTTTTCTTTCATCACACAAATGCGAACCGCAACAAAGCCAACGTTGTTTTCATGGGATCAATGGCTCATTTTCGATTTTAAAAAATACATAATAAAAAATTGCATCTTTTTTTTTTTTTGGGAATTAAGCGAGATAACGTGTTGAAAGAGGTGCTAGCTTGAAAACCGATGCAGAACGAAGCTTAGCTATCGGTTGAGCCGTTGAGGCGTCACCGGACTTTTATAAATCAATCTCTCTTAAATCAGAATTTCTTATGCTCGAATCTTGAAGTGTTTTTCATTAATCAAGAGATGTGGCATCTCCTATAGTATATACTATATACCTAAGGAGTTTAACTTTTATATACTGATATCACCTACAAATGAAAGTGAAGTTAGTAACTTAGCTTACACTGAAAATATATAAGTTAATCATTTATGTAAATTATTTTTAGTTGGCCTAGATGCCAAAGTAAAGTTGTTGGTGACAATAACGTCTTTTTCTCATTGTCTGTTTTGATCCTTATCCTTTGTAACTTTTTATTTTGTGGTGGTGGTGAAAATTGATGTAGACATGAAGTTGTTGGTGAAGTAGTGGAGGTAGGCCCAGAGGTGACAAAATTCAAAGTGGGGGACACAGTTGGAGTTGGATTGCTAGTTGGAAGTTGCAAGAAGTGCAGGCCTTGCAAGCAAGACATAGAGCAATACTGTGGCAAGAAAATATGGAACTACAATGATGTCTACACTGACGGCAAGCCCACCCAGGGTGGTTTTGCTAATTTCATGGTGGTTGAGCAAAAGTAAGCCTACCCCCTCCATAGAATATTTTTTTTTTATATCAGATCACCTAAAAGATAAGAATTTAAAGTATATATATATATATATATATATATATATATATATATATATATATTACAGAGTATTTTTTACGTTGTCATCGTAAGTAACTGTTATAGACACTTATAGTAGATTGAATTACCATGTTACTGATTAATGCTTATTATAGAAATTTACTTATAATTCTCTTATAAGTGACCTAATTGTGTTGAGGTATTAATGCATAAAACTTAAACTCAAAAGATAAATATAGTTAATCGCCCATAAAAAATGAAACTAATGTTATATAGATTGATAGCATAAAAGAATGTATACGTTGTTAGTGTAAATTTACTTGTTGTAATCTGTTATTTACCATATTTTACAGGTTATTGATCATGCTGGTAAAAAATTGAATATATGCAATTAACTTTTGAATGACCTAATGTAAAAAAACTTACAGTAACAACGTCTATTAGTTAAATTGTAAAAAATAAGCCAAAGCTATAATGGTTAAATTGTATTGACAGCATAGAAATTTTATTATGTTGGTGTATATTAGTTAGATCCTTTACATTTAACCCGAAAGAATTTATTAAATCATTTGGCTACTAAATCAAGAAAAATGTTAATAGGGAGATCAAGAAATCAATACAATTCGATTGGTTAATTGATCGCTTTTCTTGAATTTTTAAAATAAAAAATGAGACTAAACTGTTTCTTTCTGCCTTGGCATAGGTTTGTGGTGAAAATTCCAGAGGGTTTGGCACCAGAACAGGCAGCACCACTATTATGTGCTGGTGTGACAGTATACAGCCCATTGAACCATTTTGGTTTTAACCAGAGTGGATTAAGAGGTGGCATTTTGGGATTAGGAGGAGTTGGACACATGGGAGTGAAAGTAGCAAAGGCAATGGGACACCATGTTACTGTCATTAGCTCTTCAAATAAGAAAAGACAAGAGGCATTGGACCACCTTGGTGCTGATGATTATCTTGTTAGTTCAGACACAGAGAAAATGCAAGAGGCAGCTGATTCACTTGACTATATCATTGACACTGTCCCTGTTTATCACCCTCTTGAACCTTATCTTTCTTTGCTTAAAGTTGACGGCAAGTTAATCTTGATGGGAGTTATCAACACCCCCTTGCAATTTGTCTCCCCCATGGTTATGCTTGGTAAGTCATTTATAACTTATTTATACTTACAGTGTAAATCTTTTTAAATGTTATCCGGTCACATAAAAGATAACTACATGTATTGTCCATAAAAACTGAACAAAATAAATAAATAAGGCATCTGCTATAATTGGCTATTATATTTTGATTGTGTAAAAATATTTCTTGCCATAAGTTAATATTGGTTTCTAACAACATAGGATGTGTATACATGTGCAAAGAATAGAACAAAGGGTTGCAAAGAGTGGTTCTTTAGTCAAAGAATGCCAAAGTTTATTGTCTATTTTTGCGGCATATGTTGAGAGGGATAAGGACAAAGTCATTCTGGGTTTATCTGATTTTCTGTCTTTAAGGAACCATGTTGGCAATAATTGACAACATTAACAACAGTAACCATACACGTATTAAAGCTAATGGATTTGATAACATTACTTTAATGGAACCTTCTATTATACAAGTTTTAAGTTTTGGGCAATAATACTTCAAGAATTTTTTTCACCATTTTGAATGGATTTTTTACACCATCTTAAATGGATTTTATTATATTAAATATAATTAATATTGTCAGGGGCAGAGTCAGAATTTAAATTTTATGTGTTTGAGATTTTACGATAGCGGCATCAATTGTTAGTAATTGTGTTCTGAATTTGATTTTTGCACATATTTAATCGATTTCTTGATACAAATATAGAACGGAAAAGGGCCAAAATTACCCCTGAACTTTAAAAAATAGTTCATCCATACCCTTCGTTATACTTTGGGGCCAATTATACCCTTACAGTTATACTATGAGGTCAATTATACCCTTCTGTCTAACTGTTGCCACGTGGCATCATCCCAACCCTTCAAAATTATTTTACCCTTAAATAATTTTTTACTCACTAAAATAACTCAATCCGACCCGATTTTTTTTTCAGCAAAAATAATACAGATAATTTTTATATTTTTTTCTGGAAAAATTATCCGTATTATTTTTGTTGAAAAAAAAATTTCGGGTCGGATTGAGTTATTTTAGTGAGTAAAAAATTATTTGAGGGTAAAATAATTTTGAAGGGCTGGGATGATGCCACGTGGCAACAGTTAGACAGAAGGGTATAATTGACCCCATAGCGTATAATTGACCCTAAAGTATAACGAAGGGTATGGATGAACTATTTTTCAAAATTCAAGGGTAATTTTGGCCCTTTTCCGAATATAGAATCTGAATTAAAATTACTAAATTTAGTCGAACGCTTTATTAACCTTTAAGCCCCGTTGCTGAATCATGTAAAACTTTCTTATACTATCAACAGTATAACTTATATTTTTAATTATTATATTTATCAGGGAGAAAGAGCATTACTGGAAGCTTTATTGGGAGCATGAAAGAAACAGAGGAAGTGCTACAGTTTTGCAAAGAAAAAGGTGTGACTTCACAGATTGAGATGGTGAAAATGGATTACATCAACATTGCAATGGAGAGGTTGGAGAAAAATGATGTGAGGTACAGATTTGTGGTGGATGTTGCTGGAAGCAAGCTTGAACAGTAATTACACACACAAAAAAACACATGGAATGGTTCATCAAAAAAGGCTATAATATGAACTATGTATAAGAGAAATTAAAGTACTCAACTAGTACTTTGATATTGTCATCTTTGTATCCTTTGTTTTCTTCAATTTGCACCTATATTTCTCGTATTTGGTGATTGAGTGTGACAGTGTATTTTATTTTCTTTCTTGAAAGCAATATAATTGTGAAACTTCATTTTCGTTGTTGGTGACGATTTTGAAATATACCAACCAAAACTTTGTTTGGTACGTGAAAGCGACCTCCTCTTCTCGTGACCGCATATTACAAAATTGTTATATTTTTATCATTACCGGATTCAAAATTTAGATGGTGTCGATTTTGAATTAAGAGAGTAAATTTCGAACTGTACATCTAACTTGTGTATACTTGTTTTTGGTGGCGCCCACAACACGCATATATAGTGTTTGATTGATTCTGAAACACTAGTTATATTAAACCCACAAGCTCATTGGTGGATCCGTCACTAAATTTTATTTATTCTTCCAACCTCTTTGAATAAAATGTGAGTTATGACAACATAACTCATTAATATCAGCTTAATGACTAAAGTAACCAAACAAATCCAAGAAGATGATCTGACCTTAATACTGAGATTTGATGGTCCTTCAATTTCACCAACTATATGTAATTGTAGAATATAGCTGATTACATTTTAACCTAGTGGGTGGAAGGTGAAATTTTGAATGATGTAAGAGCCGGGTTCATTTGGTTATATGTTTTTGAATTTTCCATTTCTAAAATTCTGATGATTGGAGAGTGTCATCAAAGTCCTTTCATGTTTAGGAAAAAATGAAATATGTCAGCTTGACCAATTCAAACTTGAAAATACAACAAGCATTATGATTAAGAGCCTGTTTGGATGGGCTTATGCCTATAAACTGCAAACAGTTTATAAGCTAAAAAAAATAAGTTGGGGTAGTCTAACTTATTTTTTTGTGGCTTATAAGTTGTTTTCAGCTTATAAGCTGCTTTTGATAAGTAAGTCAAATGGGCCCAATTATTTTTTTGAGCTTATTTTAAGCACAAAATGACTTTAAGCTGGCCAACCAAACACTCAAAAAAGCTGAAAACAACTTATAAGCAACTTATAAGCACTTATAAGTCAATCCAAACGGGCTCTAAGTGTTGACCCTATGTAATATTAAAATTCAAGATACACTAGTTTCTTGAGTGAAGTAACCTAATCCTGCAAGAGCTTTTCCATGTTTCACTATTCACTCTCACGCTTGCTTCTTATCACTTGTCCTAAATGAGTATTAAGTTTGAATTAAGATCTAAAACACTTTTAGCAGCCTTTCTAGAAGAGAATGTTATCCTTCCTTTAGCGGAGGTGTAACATGTATGGACGGAATCACTCACTGCATTTAATCTAAATTATATACGCACAAATATTTTTTGGTTTAAACCATGGCGCTCCTTCAAGAGAAATTATCTTCAGACACCAATGTTGGCATTAGGAAGGTAACAATGATGGGCAAAGCTACCGGGAACATATATTGTCCACAAAGGAGTAATATGTTCAATAGGACTCACTATCCGTTGACTTGATAGAACATTCTTTCATGAACCTTTTTAGTCAGGATAATTCATCACAATGCTTTTACCCAGAGCGAGAAAGAGGAAACACTTGATGTTTGCATCTTTACATACTCACTGAAGCTCGATTCGCATCATTATATTTGTTTGACAAAGAAATATGAAAGCTCCAATACAAATATAGGAAAAATACCTCAAATGTGAACCTATTTCCATGCAGTAGTCAAGACGGTTTCGAATTGGAACAACATGATCTTTGAAAGAAAGAAAAAACATGATCTTCCTGACTTTCTGGATTTAAGGCTGAATAATTTTGATTTCTCATAAATTTCATAAAAGAACTTTCTGAGATCCCAATGACCAATCCTTGCAGTAATTGCTAAGGGTCCAGTAAGTCCAACATTTTGATTCCTTCAAATATATCAAGTTGGTAGGTAGATCACCCGCTTCATCTGATTTGGTATGTGCGAGAGGGCCTCCCATTTCAATTTGTGATTACCACTCCCCGGTTATCAATGCCCTAAAAGACTTGATTTATACTAGCTGAATAGACTGAATTAACCAAGGGTGGAACAATTCTTGATCCAAACACAGAAAGATTTCGATCAACGTTGAACAAAAGCTAATTAGTCATGGACACCAGCAAATGGGAAATGTTAATAACCGCAGAACGAGAATTCACGAGCAATGCTACAGTCACCTCTGTGATTCAACAAATCAAAAATAGAATCTTTACATTAAATGAACTCATCGGGTGAAGTTTTATAGCTGACATACAAATAAGGCTCCCGTCAGATATATTTCTCATTCGTAACATCAAAATTACCTAACCAGAGATGATACTAAACAAACGTTCCCCAATCACATTAACAATTAAAGCCTCTGCAAATGATTTCAATAATGACCTATTCACGACCTGTCTGAAGGCATCTTTCATCCTAACATGTCCTCATCCAGTGTTAGCTTGAGTTCATAACACTCTGCTGAAGTATATATTCATGAAGTGTCTTGATGGATTGAATCCAATCAAAATAACTATAAGCAAGAAACAAAATTTGTCACCTTATTGACCAATATGAACGTGACCCAATCATGAATTAATATAAGAACTTACAGATGGGTGAAAGGACTATCACAATGCCTATTGGATACAGGAAGAATGTTGTCTTCTCCAACAAGGGTAATACTGCATAGGGGGGAATGAGTTCATCATCCATATCGACTAGTTGACATAAACGAAAAGCATACCAGTAGACGGTCGTGCATTGAGTCAGAATATTAAGTTTCACAAGTGTTTTTAGACCATGCTTACTATCTGTTCAGAGTACCTAGGGATGAAACACATTGAATCCAACTAACATTGGAAACATACCTTGGGGAAGAAAAACTCATACAGCACTGCCCACCAGTCACAATTAATGACTTATTTAATTTGGACATCTAGGACCAGAAACGACTGAATTTGAACACACAAATCAGGAAGCAAGAAAATTCATCACTATTTTGTGAACACAGGTTGTCAACAAATTTTAGCCACAGAAAATCTCTGTACAGAGAGTAACCAGAAAGATATATTATGTCATTTCAGCACAAATAAATCTTAAATGCTTTTAGCGAACTGGGAAAATGCTCCCTTAAGAGTTAAGACTAGAATACGCAAAGATTACCTCATGTTGAATTTTCACGAAATTTAAAAGGGCAAATATTCTTAGGCTACGGAATTTATCTTACCATCATAACCTAAAAAGTTGAGGTAATGATAGTAGGCAGCTGCGACCATGAATAGCAAATTTGACAGCAAAACAGGAATGAAACCATAAACTACCAAAACAGGGGAGAGAAAATAATGTATGACTGCCACAAAAAAGAAAGCCATCAGTCTTTATTACAAAAAACATCAGTAGCTGTTAATATACTGTGCCAGAAGATGCGCAAACAGCACGTTTTCATCTTGACACTTCCCTTATAGTAAAGCAAAACATTCATAGGGAAGAAAGAGTTGCAGTGGACATCAAATGCATACAACCTTCATGAGAGACAAGAAAGTGCGTAAGTGAGAAAGTTCATAAATGAAAGTGAAATTTCATTAACCCTAGATGCAGAGTTTTAGAATTCCGAATGAGAAGAAAGAAGTAGACTGAATTAAGTATATGAAGAGTTTGTTATGGAAAGGTTCTGAACTTGCCATTCTACCCGCTGTTCCACGGCATGACTGCTTGGAGCTGTCTCTCGAAGGTAATTGTTGGTTAGGAACCTGCAAGACAATGAAAGCATAATCCCAAGCAATCTGCAAGACTATGCTGGAAGACAATCTTTTATCACTATAAATATTGCAATAATGTCATGATACAATGAAAGATTTATGCTTTCACCATAAATATGGCAAGCTTGAAAGAGAAACAGATGCCGAAGTCTACATAAGCATATTTGGTCCGCGGATGAACCCAAAGAACATCCTTCAGTCTACCTTCCTCGTCTAACTCAAAAGTATGGTAGAATTCAGGACTCAAACTTCCCATTCTACGAAAGAAGCTCACCATTGCTTCAGCATCCCCATTTTGCACCAAAATATTCCACTGACTGGTGATAAATTCTTACAATCTACTGCAGTGCATCCCATTTGTTCTGGGCCGCCATTTAAAACCTGGGCCGTTTGAATGTTTGTGCGGATTCTCATACTGGTTCTATCGTTGACCTCAAGCATCCTTTTTAAACTGCTACTTACTCTCATATGTCCTCGCATGAGCCAAGAAAAATTGGTTACTGAATTATCTTTTTGCTACTCTCATAATCGCGCCGGACACTCTTATCTTTCTGCTACTCTCATAATCGCGCTTCGGCTTACCTGACCTTTCACATGTTAAGCGGACATAGAAAGGTTATTTACCATTAGGGCTTGTAATAGGTTGTCTTACTATACCAAATCCCGAGACTCTTAACATGTTTCAAGTAAAAATCATACAGTTCTTTTTCAATATTATAGTAAGTACTGCTAACAGGACCTGCTAATATATATACTATCATCCTCAGCAGTTGTTATATGTCCATCACTACTACTACGTTCTTCTTTTCTAATATTGTCTGAAGAAAATGCAATATTACCTAGATCGATGGTCATATTACCAACATCGATGGCCTGGATGGCTGCACCAACATCGCTATTACTATGAACTTCATGACTACTATTGTTAGAAGAAGATGCAATATTACCTAGATCGATGGCCAGATTACCTACATCGACGGCCTGCCTCAACCATAGCAGCCTCATAAAGGAGAGAATAATTGTCTCCTTCATTAACTACCTCCATGGCTATTTAATGAGAATGTGTCTGGTAGGGAAAATTTAATGATAAAAACTTGGTGTTCTTCTCAATAATGAAAAATAAATATAACGAGGAGGGTGATATACAAAAGAGATGATGCACCATCTATAGCTATACTATTATCAGGTGTCACATCTCCGTTAATCCTTGAAGATGAAATTGTTGTCATACCCCATTTTAAACGGGTTAATTTAGGGTACAACATATTAGTGATTTCTATTAGATTGTTTTAAAGAGTCGCCACCTAATTAATTTAACAGAATTAGGACACCTAATTTATTAACTAAGGTAAAGCTAACTAAACCTCCGTTAATAGTCTGCTTAATCAGTGTGATTCTAGGTAAGAGTTCTATATTATCCTAAAAGGAAGAGGTTAGGCATCCTTTAGAATCTGTTAACTACGGTTATCCGATCAAGCTTAGGTTAATTAATTAAGGTTAAATAAGATGTTTAAATTTTAAGAAAATAGCTTATAATGTTATTAAGGTTTTAAAGAAAATATAATAACGCCGTTTAAAATAAGATTTTAAAAATATGCTAAGGCTTTAAATAAAAATGCTATTTTAAAAATGAGACTTGCAAAATATAATGATACGCATATAAATAAAAACTTTTAAGAGAAGATCTAGCCAATTTAAACTTAGAATAAAATTACATCATATGGGTATAGTGATGTAGAAAATCATAGACTTATTTTATAAATAGAATGCAAAAGATGATGAGTTTTCTTTCTCTTTTTAACTTTATTTAACTATGCTCGACTAAAAATATGTATAATTGGATTAATCTTGAAAACAATGTTTATACAATATACTTGAGTTTATATTTGCGTATTAGTGACGCTTTAGAAATGTTTATGATAGTAAGAATAAAATATGACTCCCTTTACTTAAAATATATAGTCATGCTATTTTGCAAATCAATTGTTCCCAATAAAATAAATATTACACATTATAAATAGTTTTAACATGAAAAGAAGAGAATAAAACTTATGGAATTAATTGTTAGTCCTCCTTAAACTAACTACCCATTACTAAACTAAACCTACTAATATTCATCTAAGTTAAAAATAAAATAAGATAAGGTTAGTCATACAAAGCAAATCAAAATATACAACAATAAAATAAGGTAGAGGGGAAGAAAATTGAATGGATCTGGCCCATTTTCCAGGCCCAACTGCTGCGAACTATTCATGCTGTTGGGCTTTGGCCCAATAAATTTATATGTTGCTGCTACGAGTTGTTCCTGTTCATTGGGCTTTGGCCCAGAATTTTGTTTTCTATTTTTTCTTTGCTGCGGACAGAACCGATGGGGGGCTGACTCAAGAAGATTGTGTTGGGCTTTCAGCCCAACAGCGAATGCAGGAGAAGAACGAGTCCCTCGGACTCGTACGCGAGGTTCATGCATAAAAGAAAGATAAGAATTAGTGTTTAATCCATAAATAAGACTATATAATGTAAAAATTCAAAACAACCAAATCAGCGACCTGTATATGCTATGTATGTTTGAGTATACACCCTGTATACATTCAACTGAGATATGCTAACAACAACGCACAAAATTTAAACAAAGCCAAACTGATAACAAACTATACACGTGACTTGTTAATACTTGTTTATTCATACAAAGATGCACATAACATAGACTAAGTATACTGGCAACATACAACAACTTGAAGAATTCAAATAAGACATTTTGTATATGTTACTCGTGCATAGTTTAAAAAAAAAAAAGGTGTGCTGCCAATTCCTGATGCATACCAAGTCTGAACATGATGTGCAGATATCTACTGAATTCAGGAGGGATTTTATAGCATGTAGGCCCATTTTAGTTCATAATCTACATTATTGACAAGGCAGTGCACCAATATTTACAGCAAAATATCATCACTGCCAGTGGCTTACGATATTAGAATTATAGCAAAATATCATCTTTTAACTGGAGGGGAATTATTCCAAAGGGAACCAACATCAGCTCTCAATTTCTAATCAGGCAACATGTATTATTAAGACTGCCAGACACTCAAACGCATTCAGAGGAATTAGCTCGGCAGTTATTTAGGTATGAGTGTATGACAGCATCTAAACCTACAAGAAGGCTTATCCTGGCCAATCTACATCAGTTGATTATGGTTTCAAAGAATACAAACAACACAAGGAGGAACCAACAGATGTACCAAAGGCCATATTCCAAAGTCATATATTTTGTTAGCCATCCCTAAGGTTCAAACAAGGATAGATCTGGAGTCTTGTTTCAATTCTACAATAAGACCAATCCCAAACTGTACAGAATGAAAAGATGGAATAAAACCACCAAACACTTGAAGCCAACTATATTCATGCTCATACCATCATTAATCTACCACATACATTTTCAAAAAAAAAAAAAAAAACTATTGGCTTAAGCTCAATCAAAGGCTGAGAAACTAAGGCACACTAATAATCACCTAAACAGTAATCCACTCCAGTGGCCTCCTATTTACGACAGACCATAGGATTGACTCATATATTACTCTATGTTTAACTTTTAGAATTTGAAAGACTGGACAATGATAATACAGACATCAGAATCACATTTATGAATATAGTTTACTCATAATCCCTTTTTATCTTGAATCATTGCTAAGATACACATATTCGAATAAGGTGGCAAACATAGAATCCTCCTATCATACTTGGCCCATTTTAAGTTTCATAACACATAAGGGAAAGGGAACACTTAGACAGATTTCTCTTTATTTACAGCTAGCCAATCAATAAGCAAAGATCAATTATAGAATTATACTTAACAAATTTGAACTAAGTGACTGCATTACAAGGTTGCCATACACTTAAGCACATTTAAAGGAACATCTTAGTGACTATTGAAACCTAAAACATCATCTACAAATTTCAGAATGTGGGGGGTATGAAAAAACCATTCTAGAAAAAGGAATGATTCCCAAACTCGACATGTCATTTCCAGCTTAGATTATGATCACAGTTTCCACAACCAAGTCAAGTGATGTATATTTTCTCCATTAAAACCGAATCAGGCTAAATATAGTACAGCTAAGGGAAATCATTTGGACTTAAAACATCTTTAATAAATAGGAGCTGGTTGTTTGAATCGTTCAGTCAAAAATGAGGGAGAAGAAAGGAATATAAACAGCAGAGCCAGTTCACTCATACAGGGGGGACGAATTGGATAAGCAACTATTTGGCTAACCGAATTGAACTAACACTTAAGTACACCTAAGTAAGCTAGCTATCATGCTCGGCTGGTTTAATTTGACATGAACAAGCTCACAAAGACCACTATATAAGTAGCTTGAACTAAAAGAGAACCAAACAGACAGAACAATGCATAGTTAACAGCCTGAGCTTTCATGTTTAAAATAGACAGATTAAACCAACACAAGTGTGCTATATCAGCTAAGTTAAACTAGCATAGAAACATTAATATCTTGAATTGACCATCATGCTCAAGCTAACATAAATATGCTTGTCCAGAACAAACCAATGCATTAGCAGATTAAGGCGAATCAGGTGAGGTCGACTATACTCAGTTTAGGCAAGCCTAATCAAACACTTAACAATACACATTAAAACTAACACAAGCATGCTAGACAAACTGAATTTACTGCCGTAGACACCAATTTCACAAGATAGTAGATCTAAACAAATCAAATTAAACGGACATGCACAAACATTACTTAATTACCAGCAAACATCTTCGATTACACTAACATACTAGATTGCCTAAATCAGAAAAAATACCAGGATACACACAAATCCCTAGTTAAACCAACTAATTAACATGCTCTAATAATCAACTAACACAAAACACATAAAAAAAAAAAATAGGAAAGGAAGGAAAATTACGCACCTTCTTCAGGTGCAGCGAACAGGGGTTTCGAGTCTCCGATATACCTCGAAAACTACCAAATCCGAGGTTGCGAGACTCGGATTCACAGCAACCAACAGAACAGACGAAAAATTGTTTGAGTATTTTTTGATTCGATATTTTTGAACTATCACAACAAACTGCAAATTTGATATTTTGGAAAACTTTTGGGGTTTTCGACTTTAATCCCTAGGGGATTTCTGCGGCTAAACAACTTGTTCTTGGGGAATTTTATGAATCGAAAAATCCTCCAGGTTCTTGGGGGGTTTCACCAATCCAAAATCCTCTCCTAAAAATGGATTTGAAGCAAATATTTATAGGGGGTAGAAACAGCTAGGGTTTTGTTTGTGACGAAGAGAGAGAGGGGCGGGGGGACAAGAGGGAATGGGGGTGGCAATGAACGTGGGAAACAGGGCGAAGTGGGGGACAGAGGGAAGTCGGAGGAAAGAAGAGGGAGCGTGGGAGAGAGGAGAGAAGAAGGGAGCGGGGGGGGGGGGGGGGGGGGGGGAGGCGGCGTTGAAGAGAGAAAGAGAAAGAGGTTAGGGATTAGGGTTAAAAAAAATATAAGGGGATGGGCTGGACCGGGTCGGATAAATTCGGGTAGTGGGCTGGGTATTGGGTTAAAATAATGGGCTGGTGGTTTGAAGATGTGGGCTGGGAATAAAATGTGGACTGGTCTGAAAATTGGGTTGGGGTGAATTAAAATGGGTAGTGGGCTATGAAAATTGTTTTGGATTAATCCGAAAATATTGGGGGTGAATTGGGCTCGTATTTGAACTAATGATAATAATAATAATAACAATAGCTAGTAACTGTAATAGAATAATGAAACACTGATATTGATAAGAGGTTAATAATTATAGAAAAAATATAAATATATTTTTTAATTTGCCAAAAAATATTAGAAGCGTAAATAGGTATTTCGGAGGAGAGGCGGGAAAAAATTGGGTGTCAACAATTGTCACATCCTCCATTAATTGAGATGAGGTTTTGACGCTTAGGCCTCATTTGTTTTCATTAATATTAAGACATCTGAATCTGAATGCACATCTGAATGATTAAGATGTTATCTCTAGATGATCTAGAACACCGAATGATTAAGACTGTTTATTTTTCAACATCTGAATGTGCATAATGTATTTATTTAAACATAATAAATAAATAAAAAAGTAACTATATATTAGAAAATAAATACAAATATAATACTATAAAAATATTATTTGACAAAAAAATGAAAATTTTATGTTTGATAGTAATGATGGAATTGCTTTGTAGTGGTAATGGGTAGGCGTTTTGGGGGTGTAGGTGGTGGTGGGAAGGTATGGGAGTAGTGGTGGTGGTGGGATGGGACGAGAGGTAGGGTGAGGGGTGGGTGGTGGTGAGGGGGTGGTTGGGTGTCAGGTATGGTGGGTCGTGGGATAGGTCGAAAGGTAGGGTGTTGGGTGGGTTGTGGGGTGAGGGTAGATGGGTAGTAGTTGGGAGGGATGGGTGGTAGGTAGGTAGGGTGTGGGGATGGGGTGGTGGTGGGTGGGTTGTAAGGTAGGGGTAGGTGGGTTGTGAGATAGGGGTAGGTGGGTAGTGGTGGGTGGTGGAGTAGGGTGAGGTGGAGCAGGTGGTAAAAATTATCTATACAAAATACCTCTTAATGATATTAAGACTTTGTTCAAGATCTTAATGATTAAGACGTATTGAGAGCAAATAAGTGCTTAGATCTTCATGTAAACAAATGCACTTAGGCCTCATCTGTTTTCATTAAGATTAAGACATCTGAATCTGAATGCACATCTGAATGATTATGATATTGCGTTTAGATATGAACACTAAATGATTAAGACTGTTTGTTTTTCAACATCCGAACGTGCATAATGTATTTATTTAAACATAAAAAAATACAATTCAAATAAAAAGTAACGAAATATTAGAAAATAAATGCAAATTTAATAAAATAAAAATATTATTTGATAAAAAAATGAATCATTTATGTTTGCTAGTAATGATAGAGATGTTTATAATGGTGGTGGGTGGGTTTTTTGGGGGTGGGATGGGGGGTTGATAGGTTGGGGTGGGTGGTGGTGGTGCGATGGGTCTGAGGGTAGGGTGAGGGTTTTCACGGGTTAAGGCAGGTGGGTGAGCGGGGGGGGGGGAGGGGGGAGGGGGAGTAAGGGTAGTGAATAGGATGGGGTTGGGTGGGTAGTGGTGGGTAGGTGGGGGTAAGGGTGGAGTTGGTGATGGTGGTGGTGAGTTGGGAGGGTAGGGTTGGGGTGGGTTAGTGGTGGTGGGTTGGTTGGTTGTGTGGTTAGCGTAAGGTGGGTAGTGTTGGGTAGGTGGGGTGAGGGGTTGGGTGGTGGTGAGTGGGAGGGAGGGGGTAGGGTTAGGGATGGGTGGTGGGAGGGGGTGGAGCTAGTGGTAAAAATTATCCATACAAAATACCTCTTAATGATATTAAGACTTTATTCTAGATCTTAATCATTAAGATCTATTCAGATCAAATAAGTGCTCGGATTTTAATGTAAACAAATGCACTTAATGCTCTAAGGTCTCAACCATTCAGATTCAGACCTCCATTAAGTGCAAACAAATGAGGTCAAGTTGTGGGAGAGTGGGCGTGTCAAATCACTTTCTCAACTATTTAGAAGGATACATTGGACATTCAAAAGTCCATTCGCCCCGATTAGGCGACCCGCAATCCGATCCAAAACGGCTGACATCTCTCCTCACCTAAAACTATATAAAGCCCAAACCTTTTCTACCCCAGGGTTCATGTTTTTCACATAGAAAAGAAACGAGACCGTTGTGTTTTGGAATGGAGAGTGGTGTTTTGGGTAGCAAGTATCTATTTGATCGCAAAATAGGCAGAGGAACGATCTATCATGGTGAGTGGGTGATCAGTTTCTTTTTCCTTTCTATTTTCCCGGCTCAATTGTTTTCTTGGTGGTGTAGGTACTGATATACATACTCGTGAGGAGGTCGTAGTTAAGCTGGTCAGTCTTCTTTGTTTGAATTTGTAGTTGCAAAAATATTTACAAAGCTGTATTTTTCATCAGATATAAATAAATAAATAAATATTCTAATAAATTGATGCGATCTTTCATCACTTGCATGCATGTGAGAGCAGGTATTTATAGCACCTTTCCATGTATCTCATCTAGGTTACTCTACCTTTAGTTTAAGACCACATCACCACAAAATTCAAAAGGCGTACTTTCTTAAACTCTGTGCCAAGTCAAACTAAGGAGTAGAGTTTTTCATACATAATAACGAAAAACACACACTATCATAACTTACCAACCAATCTCTTGAAGCTTCATACATAAGCAATCTACCAAGTTCAGCCATGGCATTTTCTACAAGCAAAACAGGAAATTGATACTCTATATACTTTATAAAAAAAAGACAGCCAAATGTATATCATACATGCAGAATGGATTGAAAATGAGTATTAGCCTAATCAGACATATTAAACAACAAAGAGAATAATCTGAGTCGGTCGATATGGACATAGTACAGTATTAACGTTAGTTCGACAAAGCCTAGAAATTCTCAAATCCTAAACATGCTTTGAGTCTTTGCTTAAATGTCATATTGCTAGGTGCTTCTATAGGTCCAAACTCCATAAACTTACTTGATTTTATATGAGATAGAAAGATAGCTAACAAAGTGAAAAATGCATATTTCATCCATTAACACAACAACAAAAATCCATTTTGAAATTTGACGATACGAACCTCGATCATAGATTCACACAACTACCTAAATATTATTAGTAAGCTACAATTTCATAGCATTTCGCTTAGTAGAAAGACACATAATTCATTAATCAACACACAACAACAAAAAATCTGAAACTAATTTGTCGATACGAACCTTGATCATAGACTCACACAAGTACCTAAATCTTATCAGTAAGATACAATTTAACTGTGAAGTCTAGCATTTTGATTAGCACAAAAATGCATATAACATTGATTCACACCAAAAATAAAGTAAACTAAAACTTAATTTAACGGTGCGAACCTCGATCATATCATGCAAGCGAATAATACTAGGCTGATTAATCTTTTACAAAATAGCAATTTCAAACTTTAAACTCTCCTGAAGCTTATTATTAAGCCTAGAAGTAATGATTTCTTTGATCGCCACTTCGTCTCCATGAGCTCGGTGCCTAGCATGCCACACCGTCGAGAAAGAACCAGCACCGATTTGTTTCCCTGCAACATAATCACTTACAACTGACCTACCTCCACCTCTACTACTCATCAATCGAGCCATTATAACTCCAAAAACCTAACGGAAAGGTCTACAACCAAACACGCTCTTATCGGTAAGCTACGATTTAACTATGAAGTCTAGCATTTCGCTTAGCAGAACGATGCATATTCCAATAATTAACACACAAAAAGCAAACAAATCTAAAACTGAGTTTGACGGTACGAACCTTGATCATAGACTCACACAACTACCTAAATATTATCAGTAAGCTACAATTTCATAGCATTTCACTTAGCAGAAAGACGCATATTTCATTAATAAACACACAACAACAAAAAAACTAAAACTAATTTGACGATACGAACCTTGATCATAGACTCACACTAGTACCTAAATCTTATCAATAAGATACAATTTAACTATGAAGTCTAGCATTTCGATTAGCACAAAAATGCATATAATGTTGACTCACACCAAAAATAAAGTAATCTAAAACTTAATTTAACGGTGCGAACCTCGATCATATCGTGCAAGTGAATAATACTAGGATGATTAATCTTCTGCAAAATAACAATTTCAGACTTTAAACTCTCCTGAAGCTTATTATTAAGACTAGCCGTAATGATCTCTTTGATCGCCACTTCGGCTCCATGAGCTCGGTGCCTAGCATGACACACCGTCGAGAAAGAACCAACACCGATTTGTTTCCCTGCAACATAATCACCTACAACTGACCTACCTCCACCTCAACTACTCATCAATCCAGCCATTACAACTCCATAACCCTAACGGAAAGGTCTACAACCAAACACCGTCTTATCAGTAAGCTACAATTTAACTATGAAGTCTAGCATTTTGCTTAGCAGAACGATGAATAGTCCATTAATTAACACACAAAAAATAATCTAAAACTGAATTTGACGGTACAAACCTCGATCATAGACTCACACAACTGCCTAACTATTATCAGTAAGCTACAATTTCGTAGCATTTCACTTAGTAGAAAGACACATGTTTCATTAATTAACACACAACAACAAAAATCTGAAACTAATTTGACGATACGAACCTCGATCATGTCTTGCAAGCGAATAATATTAGGTACCTAATAATATTATTTCCAATTAAGTACCTAAAACTTATCAGTAAGCTACAATTTCAATATGAAGTCTAGCATTTCGCTTAGCAAAAAAAAAGGATAATCCATTAATGAACGCAAAAAATAAAATCTAAAAACTTCATGACAAACATCAGCAGTGCCTTTACATTCAACTTTCATAAGAAAAAATAAAAAAGACCCAAACAATGCTGCAACTCATTACTCCATGTTGTGTTAATTCAGACCAAAAATCAGTAGCCTTCCACTCCTTTACATTCAAGGTTCATAAAAATGAAAAAGGACCCAAACAATGCCGCAACTCATTCCTCCATGTTGTGTTAATTCATGACAAAAATCGGTAGTATCCCACCCCTTTACACGATTCATAAAAGACCCAAACAATGCCCAACTCATTCCTCCAACAAGTTTCTGTGGAATAATGAGGCAACTCGCATTTGAAATTCAAAATATGGTGCATCACCTATGCTTAGCGGGAAAAGGATATGGGGAATGACTCTAGTGTCGTACCAAACAGTAGAAGCCTGCAAGTTTGGGGGCCGGTGCAAGTCCACTGGTGGTGGATTTTGGGGCTCATTCAAGTTCAGTGGTGGTGGGTTTAGTGGGGGTGGGTATTGGAGCACATTCCAGTTTAGTGGTTGGGGTTGTTCATCAAAGTCGTCCAAATTTCCATTATCCAAATTTAATCATCCCAAAGATTTTCCCCAAATAATGCAACGTGATATTAAAAATGCACTCTCACTCACAACTAAATCCACAATGTTGGCAGCAAGTATTTCCTCAATCTGGTTGCGTTCAAGTACTACTGTTATTGCCAGGGCCGGGAATGAAGGGAACAATGAAGGGAGGAGCAAAAGGAACGGCAATGGGACCCAGTGGCACACGCATAATTTTTTGCAAGCAGTGTCGATATTTAAAGAATTTTAATTATAAAAAAAAAGTACTTTTAATAAGAGGCCTATATGTTTTTTCATACTTTTGTTTATAGTGTATATCCTTAACAACATAAAGTCTTTAATTTCACTTAATAATATTATTGCTATCATTTATATTAGTAAGTATTATTTCAAGTTAATAAGATGTTAACCATGCGTTAACAATACAATCTGTAGGATATTGTTGTATAAAAATTTATTTACTAATATGAAGATATGAGTGGTCTAATGCAAAATTCTAAACTATTTTTGCAATAAAAGTAAACAGTTTTTTTTATTGTTTACTTTTTTATATTTCTACAAAGTACAATATTGTTTAAGCGAAGCTCAAATCATGAAATTGACAATTAATTAAAAAAATTGGAGCCTCAAATTTTCTGGGGCCTAAAGCGAAGACTTCACTAGTCTCCCCCCTTGAGCCACTTCTGAAGTGAACAAATGAATAAGTCACTATAACGATAGCGTAATTTAGAAAAATACAATTAAGGTGTTAACTACAACTCTCCTCGATTAGCTTCTATTTTTTGAAACGTATCCGTAATAAACTTATTACAAATATTACTAAATACTTTTTTTTTACAAGTCACAAAATAACTACTCAGAAGCTCAACAAAGACAATAGCCTATAAATCACTATAATGACATCATAGTTTAGAAAAACACAATTCTAGTATAAAATTACAACTCTCCTCGATGAACTTCTATTTATGAAGCATATCTATAATACACTCATTGAAAATATTACTAAATAATTTTTTTATACAAGTCATAAAACAACCACTCATAAGCTCATCAAAGACAATAACTTATTTTTTGCAGCAATATAAATTTGATGGATGTTGGTTTACTTGGTTTAGAAACTTTGTTTTTGGGTAGGCATCAAATGATCACAACCTGATTTCAGTAAATTTTCTAAACAATGCTAATTTTTTTGAAAAGGTCATTAGGGCTGACCAGACTCGAACACTCGACCTCGATAGTAAAACTAAAGACCTAAACCCGCACGCAGAAGGAAGCACTTTTATTGAGCAGCGTCATTTTATTTATATATAACTAGTATATGTTTTGGTTCGCCAGATTATTTATGTATATATAAATAAATCATATTTCCAGTCAAGCGGTGTCGGGTAACACCGCTTGGCGTCATGTGCCTCCGCCCCTGATGGGACAGTCAACCAGACAAAATGGACCCGCGCCGATAAGGAATGAAATAGCAGCCGGATCTATGGGAACAGATACTGGACCGACGGGACCACCCAAGATAGTAGGATCACACAGCGGAGTAAATCGATCGTAAATATGAGCATTATCATCCTCGTATGCTACGTTTAGAGCCAATGTATTGGCTTAATTCTTCCTAGCTATAGAACCCTTCGATATTGAGCAGCCCATGTCGAATTTATTCGGTGGCTTCTTTCACGTACGATAAACCCACAGTCCACAAAGTTCGTTCTTCTATTTCTCCCATATTAACGGTGATAGACAAATATTACTGTAGATATTTTAGTTCAGTATATTAAAAAATTACGGTCCATGTGGGGTTTAATATAAAGTTAGTATGTGTCAAATTAAATTAGGGTTTTAGAGAAATTTTATTTTGACGAAATGGGTCAAAAATGCCCTTTATATTGAGAAAAGGGCTAAAAATATTTTTCATTACAAATTTGGGTAAAAAAAATAGAGTCTGGAACCAAAATGACCCCAAAAAAGGGCTTTTGAACCAAAATACCAAAAAAAAAAAAGTTACAAAACTGCCTTTAGCGCAATAATTTACTGCGCTAAAGGGTACCTTTTTTTTGTTCTTTTTTCTTTTGGTTAACCCCTCTTTTATTACACTTTTTTACGTACTTTAGCCGCATATTAATCATGCTTTGAGACTCTGGAACATCAATATTTTATATAGAATCCTACTTATTTTTGTACGATTAATATGGCGGGCTCAATACATCAAGAATATGCAAAAGTTCGGATTGTTATTTTAGTGGTTAAAAAGTGCTCGAACTTCATTTTTATTTGAAGGCTTGGTGTCATTAGCTTTAAGTTCTTTATGATTTAAGGTTTAGATTTAAGTGTAGTATTTTTTAGTCAAAATTGCAGCATTCATACTAATCTCAAAATAATTAAATGGCATCATTCATAACAATATGAAAATACTTAAACTTGTTCATTAATAACAAACCCAAACTTTTTAAAATACAAGCATCAAAGAAAGAAAAAAACTTAAAAAACATTCATCAATTAATGCCCTTGAGTTGATCTTCCGCCACCACCGCGAGATGTGCCACCACCACTAGATCTGCCACCACCACGAAATTTTCCTCCACCATGAGAGGTAATTCCACCGCGAGATGTAGTTTGACCATCATGCTGTAAAGGACACTTGCGCTTACCATGACCAACATAATTGCAAAATGAGTATTTTCGAGTGTATCTCCCTAGTGGAACATCCATTTCATTATGAATACGGAAGTATGCTTTCATTTTAAATTTACGGATAAATGTTTTATTTGCAACCATTGAAAATGGATCCGGTGGCCAATAACTCTCACTACCAAGTGGGTAGAACCTGCCAGCATACGTTTTTTCATAATTTTCAACTGTATATTCCTCAGCCATTTACGGGAGGCGTTCTTTCCCATTGCGATAAAACACTTGAAGGCATGAAAACATGGCATGTGATATGATTGCCACTTGCCGTATTTGCATTGTCACACCCCATTTTAACCGGGTTGATTTAGGGAGTATGACGTATTGGTGATTCCTGTTTATTTGTTTCAAGGAGTCGCCACCTAATTAATTTAATGGTGAATTAGGACACCTAAATATTAACTAAGGTAAAGTTAAAACTAAACCTCCGTTAATGGTCTGCTAACCAGTGTGATTCTAGGTAAGGGCTCTATATTATCCTAAAGGGAAGGTGTTAGGCATCCTTTAGAATCCGTTAACTACGGTTATCCGGCCAAACTTAGGTTAATTAATCGAAGTTAAAGATATAGTATTTAAATCTTAAGAAATGAACTTGTGATGATGCTAATGTTTCAAAAGGAAAATATGAACTGCTTAAAATGAGACTTATACATATTGCTAAGGCTTTAAATAAAAAGGCTATTAAGATAAGACTAATACTTTGTATAAAAGGAAATCTTAAAATGCTATTTTTTGAAATAAAATTTATAATAGTTTCTAATAGGCTTAAAGGAAATATCATAATAAAATGAAGTTTACAAAATATGATAACTTACATATAAGTAGAAGAAGATGCGAATTTATGCAATGTTTTAATAAATACTTAAACGAACTAAGAGGTATTAGTTAAATTTGAGTTTTAGAAATACGAATAAGAATACAAAGTAGCTAATAGATTACCTTTATCCATTTTATTATCTTTATCAACTATGCTTAATTGAGAATATGCATAATTGACTCAAAACTTGAAGAATTACTTGAAAAGTGTTTGAATTTATGTTTGCATATTAATGATGCTTTGAAATTAAGACAATAAAACAGGATTCCTTTAACTAAAAAAATATTAATTTATATTATCGATTATTCTAGAAGTAAATATTATAGATTCTATAAATAATTTTAATGTGAAAAGAAGAAAATGAGACTTATGGAACTAATTATTAGTTTTACTTAGATTGACTACCCTTACTAAAACCAAATCTACTAATTCATTGAGATTTGTATAAATTAAGAAAAATAAAACAAAGTAAAGGGGTTAGTCAAATAATACAAATTAAATGTATAAAAAAGACAAAATAGGGGGCTGAAATAAAATTTAATGGGCTCAGCCCACGTTTGAAGGACTGCCGCTGCTCCCTGTTATTGGGCTTCGGCCTAGCTAGATTCGGCGAACCCGATGCTGCGGACTATGGTTGACGGGGGTGATTCGAGAAGAAGATTTTGTTGGGCCTTGGCCCAACACCGAATGCAAAGGATGACGAGTACGAGCGACTCGTATACGATATTCATGCATAAAACGAAAGAAAAGGATTAGTATATAATCAACGAATGAGGTTAGACATGCAAAAATATAACTCAAAACAGATCACGTATATACCGCGCCTAATGAATGTATATTTCATACATACATATGCATAACTAATCGAACATGGTTGCAATATAAGGATCACGACAAAATATCAAGCAACAGCAAACCCAAACATGCTCCACAGATCTGGTTTCAGACTTTACTAACCATAACAATTTATGAGCAAACTCAATGACTTATAATTAACACAATGGACTGCCCCTGATTAATACATCAATAGTTTCCAAACAAACCAACGCGAATTGATATGTAAGAAAACCTGGACAGAACTGAGTAACTTTCTTGACAAGCCATTAATGTTTCAGCCAAACTATAATTACAACTAAGCAAAGTCACAATCTGATCTTAATCAAGCCTACTTCTATAGTTCTGATGAAATAGCATAATATTCCCAATCAAGCTTATTACTAACACAGGATTAAACACATAACACGAACAGCACAAACGTCAATTTAAACAAACAAAATAATTAAGGAAGAAGGTTTACCATGTCAAACGAAACAGGATGCAAAAGGGGTAAAACTTGGAATATATTAAACACACGCAGGGAATACAACATACTGAAGGGATCATGCTGGTCACAATTTCACCACAACGTAGAGAAGGCTACTGACTTTTTAACAAAGACATTTATATGTTGGAAGCATTTGGCATAATATAGAGCAGGAACAGGCATGAGGGACACTGATTTTGCAGAAGGCAAACTACAAACTAGCACTGATAGGATATAAGCATATAAGACCACTGTTTAATTTAGACAAGGACAAGTACTGTTATATCCTGCATTTTCGAACGTCGAATTATTTGTAAGCTGAGGTGGGGCCCACACGTCAAGATTTTTTTTGGGACATGTGACAAATTATATAACTCATATATGTGAAGTTAAACACAACTCAAGAAGGACCCTTGGGCCAAATCAAAGTGGAAGCCCTCCAAAAGGACAATTTAAGGAAGCATTTTCGGATGATCTGACTTCTAGGGGCAAAAACGGTATTATAAGTTTGGAATTTGGGAAAACGCCCAGAAATAAAAGTTGTAGATAATTGAATTATCTTTCCATCCATAGGTCGTGGGCCCTCATACGATATCGGGATCAAAAGTTATGACCGTTTTACTGAACGAACATCCAGTCAGAAATTTTAACCCTGCGCGAACGCGCCCAGAGGGGGCGCGAACGCGCAGAAGGAAATCATTTACTCTACGCGATCGCGCCAGAAGGCAGCGCGATCGCAATGAGCACTTTTCTAGCTGCTTCTGGCAGCTTCCAAAACAATTATAAAGAGGGGGAGACCCCCTCATTTTCAGTCCAAAACCACGAACACCACCCCAAAAATCCCAGAAAATTTCCCAACTTTCCACCACCAAATTTTAGCCCAAACCAGGTATAATTTCCCAATTTCAGTCCGGATAGCGTATAATTTTCACTGCAGAATCGTATGGCGGTGTGTTGTGGCATAAAAGTAAGGTGAAAAAGGGAAGATACAACAATATTAAAAGGAGAAAGGTATGAATCTCTTCCTATTTGTGTTAATACTAGTTTATTTACGAAGAAGACGCGATTAAATAATTGTATACTGAGTTAATTAGTTAGGAAAGTTGGAAAACAGCGTGTGGGCTGTTTTATGGAATATGTTGATATGAAAAAAGGATATTATTGATGTTGGTATTGTTGTTGTGTTGTTGACTGCTGAATTAAAAATTCGGGTTAGGCATATAAGCAGGGGAGATGCTGCCCAAATTTCTGTAGACAAATAGTGAATTAAAGAATGCTAAAAGTCTTACTATTGACAATTGGTAAATGTTACCATTTGTAGATTTTGAGCGAAACGGGAATTGAATTTGGACAAGCGTAAGACGCAGCTAAGGTATGTAAAGCCTTTCCCTTCATTCTTAGGCATGTTCTGAACATAATAGGCTCGGCCGCGAGCCTTAAATACGACTCCGTTCCTCGGAATTCGATATCGAAATCTGCTCCAATTCCTTCAGTAAGATTGAAACCATGTCCTTATAAAATATCTTTAAAGTATGCTTTTGTACGAAACCTTCCTAAACGGAGTCGGAATACTTCCGAATGATTATGGGTGACCTCATAAAGTCTTTTATCAGTAATTTATGTATCTTGCCCCGAGTTGGGCCCACGGAGCCCCGATACCCCGTGAATGATCTAAATTGCCTCATTTCCGTCCGTTTTTCACAGGAAACATCTGAACTATCATTTTGAACATAATATGACTGTTTTTATATAAATCTCACAATATGATTTTGATATCTAAAAATCAGGTTCGAGTTATGATCGGTCGTGCCTCCCCAAGTGACGTGTAGGCGCGTAGTTTGAAAACTATCTGAATACTTTGATTCGATCTGCCAGTTGGCCTATTTCTGTTCCATTGAATCTATACGACGATCTGTATGTATGTGGTTTTTCATTAATCAGTTCGTGCATGTGCTATGATTCCTTTCACCGGATCCCGGACCGGTACGTATATCGTGCGGTGGGCCGCCGAGCCCGATATGTGAATTCCGAAGTATGATGTGTCCGGTTCCGGGGTACTGTGTTATATGTCCGTCCCCGGTTACCGAGGATAAATTACGAAGTATGATGTGTCCGGGCTCGGGGTGCTGTGTTATCTGTCCGCCCCCGGGTACCGTGGTTATGTTATGATGTGTGACGGAGATCGGAGAAGAATTTCTGATATCTGACGTATTGTGGTGCCAATGGCAGGAGTGGCGACCACGTTCCTGTACCCTATGTGTGATTCTGTCTGTCTGTATGATTTACGCTTCTGTCTGTCCGTCTGGATTATCTGACCGACGGGTTACGATTCTGTCTGTCCGTCTGGATCATCTGTCCGACTGGTTATGATTCTGTCTGTCCGTCTGGATCATCTGTCCGATTGGTTATGATTCTGTTTGTCCGTCCGGACCATCTGTCCGACTGGTTATGATTCTGTCTGTCCGTACGGATTATCTGTCCGACTGGTTATGATTCCGTATGTCCGTATGGATTCCGATTCTGTATGTCCGTAGGGATTCTGATTTTGTCTGTCTGTATCATGATTCTGTCCGTCTGTCGGGACTATGACTCTGTCTGTCCGGCTTATGAGCCTGTCTATTATATTTTTGTGCTTCCGGTCCAGATCATGATTTTGTTTGATATATTTCTGCTTTACATACTCGGTACATTTTTGTACTGACCCTCGGTTCTTCGGGGGCTGCGCTACATGCCCGCAGGTACAGACGCACCAGGTGATACGCCGCCAGCGTAGGTTTCTGACTCTGCTGGTTGAAGAGCTCCTTCGATCCGGAGCATATACTTTTGGTATATATCTTCTGTTCTTCCGTATGTTCTGTATGTATGGAAATTCTGGGTACGGCGGGGCCCTGTTCCGTCATATGATTCTGTATGTCTGTAGAGGCCTGTAGATAGATGTGTGGGTTACGGGTTTTGTCTGTATGTTAGCCTTATCGGCTTATCTGTAAATGTCTGCATGTTCAGGTATATACATATATATATGTTGCGCGCCTGTCGTATCTGTATCGGCCTACTTCTGTAACATCTGTTTAAAAAAAAATCTGTATGATATGAGATTCGGCCAGGTAGGTATGTACGGGTACCCAGTTAGGGTACCAGTCGCGGCCCACGGGGTTGGGTCGTGACAGAAGTGGTATCAGAGCGGTTAGTCCTCGGAATGTCTACAGGCCGTGTCTAGTAGAGTCTTGTTTATCGATGTGTTGTGCACCACATCTATAAACAGGAGGCTACAGGGCATCTAGGATGTTACCCTTCTTTGAATCTTAGATCATGCGATAGAGCCAGCTGTAGGATATGAATTCCTTTCGACTAACTTTTAATTTCAGCCAAAGGACGGCATCGACAGAAGGCAATGGCTGATCATATTGGAGGCCGCACAGTACTCAGGTAAGCAATAATATGAAAGCTGTGTGTCGGAGAAGTTGTTTGAAGTGTGGTAGAAATATAAGGTTGAAGATCGAACAGAAAAGTGAACAGGAAGGAGCCTCCGATGTTGTTTGAGTAGGGCATGTGAGGTAAGCCTCGACATCTGTATAATTTTATCGGTAATTGTTAGCCCCGTGTGGCTACGAGATGACATGATATGATGTATATATATATGCGTACATGTGTTGGCCCTCTGAGGCATGGTTGGTATTTCTTGTGTACCGGTTTCGGATAGTAAGAAATACAGAGGAACCTCTGCCCAAATTTTTCTAGAGATATGGAAGTAAATATATATAGATTAAGTACCAACAGGTTCCGTGATACTTGTCGGAATTTAGTTTTCTTCTGTCGGTGGTTGGAGAGCACCTTATGGTGATATTTTATCAGATTTCACCGACTATTTGGAGATGGAATTCGTGGGACGAAGACTTAAATCTGTGGACTGTCTGTAACCGTAGGTATACGTGTATGAAAGTGAATATCGAAGATTCAGAAAAGCAACAGGGTAATTGTATGACTTGGCCCGGGGTGGGACCCGCTACGAGAATTTTTCGAAAATTTGCTAAGACCCCGATCTGCCCTAAATTACGTGACAAAGGTCGTGCGGGGCAATCGATGAAATTATATTATCCGTAACGCGCTAAAATGCATGAAAGTTCCGAGGTTAAGCGTGCTAAGGCCAGAACAATTCTGGGATGGGTGACCCCCCTGGGAAGTAATGCAAAAATTTTCACAAGTGTAAGTATGATAGATATAAACGGAAATTTGGGGTAACCTATGAGAAAAGAGAATGTGTGGAGTAACTAGTGCCCTTACAGGAGTCGCGCAGACCGATGTGGACTAAATGGGCGAAAAGAAAAAGCGCAATACTGCTTGGAAATTGGGCGAGTTTGAACAACGGACGAAGGCGCTCACAAATAAGATATTAGTAAATGTATACGTATATGCGTATATGTATGTGTATGATTTTCGTCTGGTGCCCATATGAATCAAGAGCCGAGTCCCAGTAACTAATGTTGTGATAGACGGAAGGTTTTACTAAATCGAATACATGAAACGAAGTGGGGGTGAGGACACGAATGTCAAAGAATAGAAAGACCCCTATTCCATTATAATTCAGTCTGGTATGACGATGTCTGAAAAAGAAAATGAGTATGGATAGCAGGAAAGATGAAAAATAAGAAGTGTGAATAAGCGGAATCTCTGAAAGAGTCGATAAGCGACACGTGAGACGATTTGTATGACAATTTGACGAACAAGTTTGTGAATGAGTGAACAGATTTCGACGAGATAATCCGTGGTATAATTGTCACGGTGAACAATGAAATGTCGACAAAAGGGAAATTTTCGTAAATCACTGGAGCCTTAATAGGAGTGATCTGATTTTAATCAAAACTCTATCTGTTATACTTTTGCACCTCTGACTTTGATGAGGTTCTGCCTATTACGCCTCTGTACTTCTAGATCCGATTACGCTTCTATCTGATATGCCTCTGTATGATTGACTCTGGATACGAATCTGTTTGATGCACCTCTGTACGCTTGATTCTGATTACGAATCTGTCTGGTACATCTTTGTACGTCTAACTCTGATCGTGGATCTGTCTGATATAATTCTATACGTCTGACTCCGACTACGAATCTGTCCGACATAGTGCAGTACATCTGTCTCTGATTATGGATCTGTCCGGTATGCTTTTGTGCGTCTGCCTCTAGTAATGAACCTGTTTGATGTAACGTGAAATTATGATAACGTTGTAAGGAACCGAGAAGTGTGACAAGAGGTGAAAGATGTTGATGGCAATCGTAACGTTGAAAGGAATTTTGAAGGAAAGAAAGGAACCTCCCCGAAGTGTCACGAGACCCCCTAAGGTCAATCGAACATTCGAGGACGAATGTTCAAAAGGGGGGGAGAATGTTATATCCTGCATTTTCGAACGTCGAATTATTTGTAAGCTGAGGTGGGGCCCACACGTCAAGATTTTTTTTGGGACATGTGACAAATTATATAACTCATATATGTGAAGTTAAACACAACTCAAGAAGGACCCTTGGGCCAAATCAAAGTGGAAGCCCTCCAAAAGGACAATTTAAGGAAGCATTTTCGGATGATCTGACTTCTAGGGGCAAAAAACGGTATTATAAGTTTGGAATTTGGGAAAACGCCCAGAAATAAAAGTTGTAGATAATTGAATTATCTTTCCATCCATAGGTCGTGGGCCCTCATACGATATCGGGATCAAAAGTTATGACCGTTTTACTGAACGAACATCCAGTCAGAAATTTTAACCCTGCGCGAACGCGCCCAGAGGGGGCGCGAACGCGCAGAAGGAAATCATTTACTCTACGCGATCGCGCCAGAAGGCAGCGCGATCGCAATGAGCACTTTTCTAGCTGCTTCTGGCAGCTTCCAAAACAATTATAAAGAGGGGGAGACCCCCTCATTTTCAGTCCAAAACCACGAACACCACCCCAAAAATCCCAGAAAATTTCCCAACTTTCCACCACCAAATTTTAGCCCAAACCAGGTATAATTTCCCAATTTCAGTCCGGATAGCGTATAATTTTCACTGCAGAATCGTATGGCGGTGTGTTGTGGCATAAAAGTAAGGTGAAAAAGGGAAGATACAACAATATTAAAAGGAGAAAGGTATGAATCTCTTCCTATTTGTGTTAATACTAGTTTATTTACGAAGAAGACGCGATTAAATAATTGTATACTGAGTTAATTAGTTAGGAAAGTTGGAAAACAGCGTGTGGGCTGTTTTATGGAATATGTTGATATGAAAAAAGGATATTATTGATGTTGGTATTGTTGTTGTGTTGTTGACTGCTGAATTAAAAATTCGGGCTAGGCATATAAGCAGGGGAGATGCTGCCCAAATTTCTGTAGACAAATAGTGAATTAAAGAATGCTAAAAGTCTTACTATTGACAATTGGTAAATGTTACCATTTGTAGATTTTGAGCGAAACGGGAATTGAATTTGGACAAGCGTAAGACGCAGCTAAGGTATGTAAAGCCTTTCCCTTCATTCTTAGGCATGTTCTGAACATAATAGGCTCGGCCGCGAGCCTTAAATACGACTCCGTTCCTCGGAATTCGATATCGAAATCTGCTCCAATTCCTTCAGTAAGATTGAAACCATGTCCTTATAAAATATCTTTAAAGTATGCTTTTGTACGAAACCTTCCTAAACGGAGTCGGAATACTTCCGAATGATTATGGGTGACCTCATAAAGTCTTTTATCAGTAATTTATGTATCTTGCCCCGAGTTGGGCCCACGGAGCCCCGATACCCCGTGAATGATCTAAATTGCCTCATTTCCGTCCGTTTTTCACAGGAAACATCTGAACTATCATTTTGAACATAATATGACTGTTTTTATATAAATCTCACAATATGATTTTGATATCTAAAAATCAGGTTCGAGTTATGATCGGTCGTGCCTCCCCAAGTGACGTGTAGGCGCGTAGTTTGAAAACTATCTGAATACTTTGATTCGATCTGCCAGTTGGCCTATTTCTGTTCCATTGAATCTATACGACGATCTGTATGTATGTGGTTTTTCATTAATCAGTTCGTGCATGTGCTATGATTCCTTTCACCGGATCCCGGACCGGTACGTATATCGTGCGGTGGGCCGCCGAGCCCGATATGTGAATTCCGAAGTATGATGTGTCCGGTTCCGGGGTACTGTGTTATATGTCCGTCCCCGGTTACCGAGGATAAATTACGAAGTATGATGTGTCCGGGCTCGGGGTGCTGTGTTATCTGTCCGCCCCCGGGTACCGTGGTTATGTTATGATGTGTGACGGAGATCGGAGAAGAATTTCTGATATCTGACGTATTGTGGTGCCAATGGCAGGAGTGGCGACCACGTTCCTGTACCCTATGTGTGATTCTGTCTGTCTGTATGATTTACGCTTCTGTCTGTCCGTCTGGATTATCTGACCGACGGGTTACGATTCTGTCTGTCCGTCTGGATCATCTGTCCGACTGGTTATGATTCTGTCTGTCCGTCTGGATCATCTGTCCGATTGGTTATGATTCTGTTTGTCCGTCCGGACCATCTGTCCGACTGGTTATGATTCTGTCTGTCCGTACGGATTATCTGTCCGACTGGTTATGATTCCGTATGTCCGTATGGATTCCGATTCTGTATGTCCGTAGGGATTCTGATTTTGTCTGTCTGTATCATGATTCTGTCCGTCTGTCGGGACTATGACTCTGTCTGTCCGGCTTATGAGCCTGTCTATTATATTTTTGTGCTTCCGGTCCAGATCATGATTTTGTTTGATATATTTCTGCTTTACATACTCGGTACATTTTTGTACTGACCCTCGGTTCTTCGGGGGCTGCGCTACATGCCCGCAGGTACAGACGCACCAGGTGATACGCCGCCAGCGTAGGTTTCTGACTCTGCTGGTTGAAGAGCTCCTTCGATCCGGAGCATATACTTTTGGTATATATCTTCTGTTCTTCCGTATGTTCTGTATGTATGGAAATTCTGGGTACGGCGGGGCCCTGTTCCGTCATATGATTCTGTATGTCTGTAGAGGCCTGTAGATAGATGTGTGGGTTACGGGTTTTGTCTGTATGTTAGCCTTATCGGCTTATCTGTAAATGTCTGCATGTTCAGGTATATACATATATATATGTTGCGCGCCTGTCGTATCTGTATCGGCCTACTTCTGTAACATCTGTTTAAAAAAAAATCTGTATGATATGAGATTCGGCCAGGTAGGTATGTACGGGTACCCAGTTAGGGTACCAGTCGCGGCCCACGGGGTTGGGTCGTGACAGAAGTGGTATCAGAGCGGTTAGTCCTCGGAATGTCTACAGGCCGTGTCTAGTAGAGTCTTGTTTATCGATGTGTTGTGCACCACATCTATAAACAGGAGGCTACAGGGCATCTAGGATGTTACCCTTCTTTGAATCTTAGATCATGCGATAGAGCCAGCTGTAGGATATGAATTCCTTTCGACTAACTTTTAATTTCAGCCAAAGGACGGCATCGACAGAAGGCAATGGCTGATCATATTGGAGGCCGCACAGTACTCAGGTAAGCAATAATATGAAAGCTGTGTGTCGGAGAAGTTGTTTGAAGTGTGGTAGAAATATAAGGTTGAAGATCGAACAGAAAAGTGAACAGGAAGGAGCCTCCGATGTTGTTTGAGTAGGGCATGTGAGGTAAGCCTCGACATCTGTATAATTTTATCGGTAATTGTTAGCCCCGTGTGGCTACGAGATGACATGATATGATGTATATATATATGCGTACATGTGTTGGCCCTCTGAGGCATGGTTGGTATTTCTTGTGTACCGGTTTCGGATAGTAAGAAATACAGAGGAACCTCTGCCCAAATTTTTCTAGAGATATGGAAGTAAATATATATAGATTAAGTACCAACAGGTTCCGTGATACTTGTCGGAATTTAGTTTTCTTCTGTCGGTGGTTGGAGAGCACCTTATGGTGATATTTTATCAGATTTCACCGACTATTTGGAGATGGAATTCGTGGGACGAAGACTTAAATCTGTGGACTGTCTGTAACCGTAGGTATACGTGTATGAAAGTGAATATCGAAGATTCAGAAAAGCAACAGGGTAATTGTATGACTTGGCCCGGGGTGGGACCCGCTACGAGAATTTTTCGAAAATTTGCTAAGACCCCGATCTGCCCTAAATTACGTGACAAAGGTCGTGCGGGGCAATCGATGAAATTATATTATCCGTAACGCGCTAAAATGCATGAAAGTTCCGAGGTTAAGCGTGCTAAGGCCAGAACAATTCTGGGATGGGTGACCCCCCTGGGAAGTAATGCAAAAATTTTCACAAGTGTAAGTATGATAGATATAAACGGAAATTTGGGGTAACCTATGAGAAAAGAGAATGTGTGGAGTAACTAGTGCCCTTACAGGAGTCGCGCAGACCGATGTGGACTAAATGGGCGAAAAGAAAAAGCGCAATACTGCTTGGAAATTGGGCGAGTTTGAACAACGGACGAAGGCGCTCACAAATAAGATATTAGTAAATGTATACGTATATGCGTATATGTATGTGTATGATTTTCGTCTGGTGCCCATATGAATCAAGAGCCGAGTCCCAGTAACTAATGTTGTGATAGACGGAAGGTTTTACTAAATCGAATACATGAAACGAAGTGGGGGTGAGGACACGAATGTCAAAGAATAGAAAGACCCCTATTCCATTATAATTCAGTCTGGTATGACGATGTCTGAAAAAGAAAATGAGTATGGATAGCAGGAAAGATGAAAAATAAGAAGTGTGAATAAGCGGAATCTCTGAAAGAGTCGATAAGCGACACGTGAGACGATTTGTATGACAATTTGACGAACAAGTTTGTGAATGAGTGAACAGATTTCGACGAGATAATCCGTGGTATAATTGTCACGGTGAACAATGAAATGTCGACAAAAGGGAAATTTTCGTAAATCACTGGAGCCTTAATAGGAGTGATCTGATTTTAATCAAAACTCTATCTGTTATACTTTTGCACCTCTGACTTTGATGAGGTTCTGCCTATTACGCCTCTGTACTTCTAGATCCGATTACGCTTCTATCTGATATGCCTCTGTATGATTGACTCTGGATACGAATCTGTTTGATGCACCTCTGTACGCTTGATTCTGATTACGAATCTGTCTGGTACATCTTTGTACGTCTAACTCTGATCGTGGATCTGTCTGATATAATTCTATACGTCTGACTCCGACTACGAATCTGTCCGACATAGTGCAGTACATCTGTCTCTGATTATGGATCTGTCCGGTATGCTTTTGTGCGTCTGCCTCTAGTAATGAACCTGTTTGATGTAACGTGAAATTATGATAACGTTGTAAGGAACCGAGAAGTGTGACAAGAGGTGAAAGATGTTGATGGCAATCGTAACGTTGAAAGGAATTTTGAAGGAAAGAAAGGAACCTCCCCGAAGTGTCACGAGACCCCCTAAGGTCAATCGAACATTCGAGGACGAATGTTCAAAAGGGGGGGAGAATGTTATATCCTGCATTTTCGAACGTCGAATTATTTGTAAGCTGAGGTGGGGCCCACACGTCAAGATTTTTTTTGGGACATGTGACAAATTATATAACTCTGTATGATATGAGATTCGGCCAGGTAGGTATGTACGGGTACCCAGTTAGGGTACCAGTCGCGGCCCACGGGGTTGGGTCGTGACAAGTACTCAAATCACAGGCATTGGTAAACACAGAAGGATACCAGTGATGTCATTAAATATGGTCTTATTTAATGTGTTTAGAATTAAGCCAACACAACCTTTAAGATGAACAGAAATTCAGAACCAAAGTGTTCATGTAAAACATCTCAAACATATGATAGCATCTCATACATCAATAAAAAAGGGTGAGTAGACATTCTTAGACATCACACACAAGTTAACCATCCAGAAAAAACAGGTGACATGACTGCATTTGGACAACAACGACATACGAGGCCAGTTCTAATTCAAATCATCACTTAATGAGGACACCAGATATATAAGGATAGATTAAACAGTTGTACAGATTCCTTGTGGATGGCCTAAACTAGCACTAATGCATTCATGAATCACATAGGGAAATCGGACTGAAACAACATTCAATGTTATCCTGAACTACTAAGATATCTAAATAAGTATCTATGCTTGTATCCAACAGGATTTCTGCTAAATTTATATAAGGAATAATCATAAACTACAACATGTGATATCATATAGAGATATAGTCAAACAAAACCCCAGGTTAACTGATGCATAAACAACCAAAGTTGGACCTGTATGACACATCCCAACAGCTACTGAACTGATCTGCGAACAAGCATTTTTTGAACACACAAGCTATACTTAAACTGCTTTAAAACTGAATACGTATGACTGATTCAAGATAAGACAATAAACTGAAACACTGCAGAACCACTAAAAGTAAACACATGCACCTAATTGACAAACTAGAAATTAATGCATAGGACCAATAAAATGAAGACTAAATAATCAATACAGACCCAGCTAGCACATGATTAACCCGAACTGAGGCAGAGCATAGAGCTGATCGACTACAGTGTTAGAAACAGGATTAACTTAAGCTTAATCGTGCATAATGCCACAAACACAACATGAACTAAATCGTGACTGACCAAACGAATCACATAAGTAGTCTAAACACTCAAAACATTTTGCTAAAATTTAACTAATGGAAGGTGTATTACCTTCTTCGGGTGCAGCGAAGTGAGACCTCGAATCTTTGATCTACTTCGAACACTATCGAATTCGAACTTGCGATGCTCGGATTCACAATAATACCAAGATAAACGACAACAAAATTGATTCGATCTTTTGACTTGATAACAAAACCAGATAAAAACTATTAATCGAACTCGAATTTTATGGGGGTTATGGGCGGTTAAAGGATATAACTTTTAAGGGATTTGTTGCGACTCCTACTTAGTTCGAATTTTTCTCTGTTTCTTGAAGGTAATTTCCTGAACCTCCAAAAAATTCCCCCCTCTTTCCGTCAACAGAAATGACCATTTATAGCTGATTTGTTAGGGTTTTCGTTTTTACCTAGAAGAGAGATGAGCGTGGGAGCAGGGCGAAATGGAGTGGCAGAAGCGTGGGGGGACAGGAGAAGGTGGGGTGTCAGAAGCGAGTGGGGATGATGATGGTGGAGACAGGTATGGTGCGGCGTGGGGTGTGTCAGAGGTGTCGGTGATGAAGTGGAGAGTAACGTGGGGAGCAGAGATGTGAGGCGACGATGACGATGAAGGAGCAGAGTGGGGGACAAGGCTGAGTGGTGGAGGAGGTGGAGGCGTGAAGGAGGTGGAGCAGAGGAGGCGGAGGAGGTGAAGCGGCGGTGAGGACGGGTGGCGACGAGGAGGAGAGGATGGTGGAGAAGGGGCGGAGATGGAGAGGAGAAGAGAGGAGGAGGGTGGAGAAGGTGACGAGCGGCGGAAATGAGGGGAAACCCTAAAAGGGTTTCCCTTATTTGGTGCGAAACGGGTCAGACCCGGTCCATTTATGGACTGGG
This sequence comes from Lycium barbarum, assembly GCF_019175385.1. Lineage (NCBI taxonomy): Eukaryota > Viridiplantae > Streptophyta > Magnoliopsida > Solanales > Solanaceae > Lycium > Lycium barbarum. Next base: position 130,880,475 of record NC_083342.1, read on the forward strand.
TCAACTTTTAGACCGGGTATTAGAAGAATAGGCTAATAAATTAAAACACAGGTTATTCTAAAAATTGAGATAAGAGATATGGACTAGTCCAAAAAAATATTAGGGGTTAATCGGACTTTGATTTGGAGCCCGGTAAGTCAAAACACGGACTGAGTGCAAGAAACAGTTTGACTTCTAAATTTGAATAAGAGACCCATTTTAATTAATGAACATACCGAGGGTGACAAAATATTACTTAATACCAAAAAATATGTGATTACTAGACTCGGGTAATAAAATCATATGGTGTTATAATAGCCGTGTAATAATATATGTTACTTTTCTTTGAAAATCCGCACTAAATAAATACTATTATTTATTTATGCAAAGATAAATGCGTAAGCTGGTAAAATGCCGAAATGATAAGAATTGTGAATTATAATAATATTAATAAATAATAATAATAATAATAATAATAATAGTAATAATGATAATAATAATAATAATTATTATTATAATAGAATAATAAAATGTCGGTATTGATAAGAGGCTAATAATTATAGTAACCAGAATGTATTTTTTTTTATTTTTTTCAAAATATTAGAAGCTTAAAAATAGGTATTTTGGCAGAGAGACGGGACAAAATTGGGTGTCAACAACTTGTCCCTCTTTGCCCGGTAATGATGAAAAGAGTTGTCGGGCAAAGACGTTGACTTAGTAGCCTATTTTGTCCCGGCTAAAGGAAACTTGAGAGGATTATGACTGGACTCCGGTCTCTGAGTTGCCTACATATCTCGGGCTATACGAGAATCAGGTCGAGTGTAGTTCTGGGACAATTACGACACTTGAACCCCAATTGGCGCAAAACTTGCAAAATATTGTCCCAGTGCTGAATTATGATAACACTGGGTATTGTGATAGAAACTTTAGAATTCTGAAAATTGAATTGCTGGAACGCAAGAGAATACTTGCAATTAGAGACGAGTGTTCGAGGTAGATCTTTGACCCGTGTCGGGAAGTTTGACTATCCTTCCCGACAAATTGCCCCAGTTCGCTGCCGAAGAAATAGTTCCACGATTTGATGTGTGATGCCAACTTTGATATTGCCAAAAGCCATCAGCTAAAAACAAATGTTAGCAATAAAGAAATATATGTAAATAAGGCAGGGTTGGAGAAGTTACACTTGCGACCCCTGCTTCGAAAGTTGAATCCACATTCGGAGGTGGATGCCGGAACTGAAATATAAGATTCCCGCATTCGGAGGTGGGTGCCTGAACTTGAAATATAAGATACCCGCATTCGGAGGTGGGTGCCTGAACTTGAAATATAAGATACCCGCATTCGGAGGTGGGCGCCTGAACTGAAATATAAAATTCCCGCATTCGGAGGTGGGTGCCTGAACTTGAAATATAAGATACCCGCATTCGGAGGTGGGTGCCTGAACTTGAAATATAAGATACCCGCATTCGGAGGTGGCGCCTGAACTGAAATATAAGATACCCGCATTCGGAGGTGGGTGCCTGAACTTGAAATATAAGATACCCGCATTCGGAGGTGGGTGCCTGAACTGAACATTGAAATACCCGCATTCTAAGGTGGGTGCCTAAATTGAAAATTGACATACCCGCATTCTAAGGTGGGTGCCTAATTTGAACATTGAAATACCCGCATTCTAAGGTGGGTGCCTGAATTGAACATTGAAATACCCGCATTCTAAGGTGGGTGCCTGGATTGAAATTGGCATACCCGCATTCTAAGGTGGGTGCCTAAATTGAACATTGAAATACCCGCATTCTAAGGTGGGTGCCTGAATTGAACATTGAAATACCCGCATTCTAAGGTGGGTGCCTGGATTGAAATTGACATACCCGCATTCTAAGGTGGGTGCCTAAATTGAACATTGAAATACCCGCATTCTAAGGTGGGTGCCTGGATTGAAATTGACATACCCGCATTCTAAGGTGGGTGCCTTGATTGAAATTGACATACCCGCATTCTAAGGTGGGTGCCTGAATTGAACATTGAAATACCCGCATTTTAAGGTGGGTGCCTATATCATGTCCACTTCCCATGGCAAAAAAATGTAAATCCATATCCACTTTCAGGGTGCAGAAAAATAAATCCAAGTCCACTTTCACAGTTCAAAATATAAATCTACGTCCGCATTTCACGGTACAAAATATAAATCCACGTCGACTTTGACATACGTATTATACGGTACAACAGTAAATTTACATCTACTTTCACGTCTGCAATATACGGCGCAAAAATAAATTCACTTTTACTTTCGAAAACATAAATCTGTATCCACTTTCTACAATTATATGTATATTTATTTTTTTTGTGATATAATTCTATTTCCACTTCCATGCTCGCATCCACAATGTAAATGTAAATCCACGTCCACTTTAGAAATAGTATTGTAAAAAGATATCCACATCTTAATCCATGTCCCGTTGTGACGGAAGTTAAATCTATAATTAACCCCCACAATTTGATATACGATGCAATATTTCGATCTTATTATCTTATTAACATAATTCATTCTAAAAGAATTTGATAATGATTTGAACATGTATGAAGTGATGACGAAACTGAGGAATTCTAACCAATAACAGGTGATCAAGGTCAGTGTCCGTGATTATATGTATTCGATCCATCGATGAATGTCACGAGCTAAAACAACTGTTAGTGATAAGAATCAATAGCTGGGTCTAAAAGAATTATACTTACAGCCCTTGGTTGAGAAGATGAACTTGTGTCCACTGTTGCAATTGAAATTTCGTGATGAGTGGAACGACGCCCACCGTTCGGCATAAGCTACCTTTGCATCCACGCTGAAGAGTATTTGCATTTTGAAGAAAGTTAACCTTTTGATCACGCCCATAATTTAATACATGCACCGTGTTCATGTTAATTGGACCTGTCTCAACAAAGAAAAATTGTGAGTTTAAAAGAAAATTGGTTGACTTGTGCATGTCGGGGAACTTGGCCCTTGAATTGACTTTTGTCTCGGTCGCGTCCGCGTTCTTCGATGTCTCACCACATATCTTGCTTTGCCGGGGAGTTTCAGTTATAAAAAAAAAATGTATTTTGAAAATAAAAGTAATGAGATTTAGATGACTTTGAAAGGAAATACTTAGTGGCTCTAATATGTAACATGATTAAGAAGACTCGATTTTTGAATTTACTCACATTTTAGAAATATGGATGGACTTTTGTTTAAGACCACTTTTATGCTACTTCTAAAAATTTGTCCCAGTTTCAGTCTTAGAGATGCTTGATTCTGGACAATTGAAAAATAAGAACTTATAATGAAAGTTTTCGAAAGTGATTTGACCGACTTCGAAATTTGTCCCAGTTTCAAGTCCTGGAAACGCTTGGTTCTAAACGATCGAAAAGTGAGAAAGTTGTAATGAAAAAAAATTGAAAGTGATTTGACCGATTCCAAAAATTTGTCCCAGTTTCAAGATACTAAAACACATGAATTTAAACGGTGGGAAGACCAAAATCTTGTTAAAAATCCTTATGTATTTTATACGAACCAAAAATGTTTGGCCAAACCGAAGATAAAAATTTCAAAATAGAAGGGCCGAACCCGCCTCGGGTTGCCTACGTATCCCAAAGGAATCAGGCCAGACGTAGTTCGTGGTAAAAATAAAGACTTTTGAATTTTTTGTTTTTCTTTTTTTTAATAAAGGGGGGCCGAACCCGATATGGGTTGCCTACGTATCCAAAAGGAAATCAGGCCACACGTAGTTCCACCCATACAACAAAACACTGAAATATTTTGAAAAAGTGGCCGAACCCGATGTGGGCTGCCTACGTATCCAACAGGAAGTCAGGCCAAACGTAGTTCCAACCACAAACAAAGATACTGAAATGATTTGAAAAGAGTGGCCGAACCCGATGTGGGCTGCCTACGTATCCAACAGGAAGTCAGGCCAAACGTAGTTCGTTCATACAACAAAACACTGAAATATTTTGAAAAAGTGGCCGAACCCGATGTGGGCTGCCTACGTATCCAACAGGAAGTCAGGCCAAACGTAGTTCCAACCACAAAACAAAGACGTTGAAATAATTTGAAAAGAGTGGCCGAACCCGATGTGGGCTGCCTACGTATCCAACAGGAAGTCAGGCCAAACGTAGTTCGTTACAAACAAAATGACAGAATCTTAATTTAAAAAGGCCGTAACAAAACATAGAGGCAACATGACAAAAGGAACTAAATGTTCTAGTTGATGCCTCCGGCCTACTACAAAAAGGAAATTTAAACTTAAAATACTGAAACTCCCGACGAACCGGGGCTAAGATAGAAGTTCAATTTTGCAACTCAGGTCCTGGCTCAGCAGCCTATAAAGTCAATATTTCAGCAAAGTCTTTGATTATCGCAGCATGATCATTTTCATCTTCGACGAACAGGTTCTTGACTCCCTCCACGATATCATCATAGGCAACTTCAACAATCAGATCTGAAGGTTTTGAGAAAGTTTGATCAATGGTAGGAATAGGTTTTGGCAATGCAATCTCCTTCCTTTTATTCTTTCGTGCTTTCTTCACTTCTTCCTCAGTTGGCTCATATCCCAAACCGAATGTAAATTGTTGCGTAGGGAGAACGACTGGCTCAACCCGCCCATTTAGTGTTTTCCCTAGCCCAAATCCAGGTTGGTACCCATTTCTCACCATTTCTTTTGCAACCATAATTGCGGCACATGATCTTTTGAACTCTTGAGTTTGACATACTTCACTCTCCTTAGTGACATTCACAACCTCCCAAGCGTGGTAAGCTGCTCCGTCGAACCCTCCTTCTGCCTCGACGAATGGGGTGGATTGCTCTAGATAGAAAGACGTGTCTCCTTCTCCGTGTATACATATTTGTTGCTGATCCCACTCGAATTTGACAGTTTGGTGCAAAGTAGATGGTACGGCCCCAGCCAAATGGATCCACGGTCTACCTAACAGCATGTTGTATGTCGTGGAAATATCAAGTACTTGAAAATCCATAATGAATTCAACAGGGCCAATCAACACTTTCAACTCTATTTCCCCAATAGGGCGCCTTTGAGCCCCATCAAATGCTCGAATATTCATATCACTGGTCTTGAGCTCACTAACATTATATCCGATCTTCTTCAGACTTGCTAATGGACAGATGTTGAGTCCAGAACCCCCATCAATCAATACTTTAGCCACAAACATGTTACGACACTTGACAGTTATATAGAGTGCTTTGTTATGCATACATCCTTCTGGCGGCAGTTCTTCATTATCGAAGCTGATTCGATGGCTGTCAAGTACGCGCTCAATCATCCCAGCTAACGCCTCACTAGTTGTTTCGCTTGGAACATACGCTTCATTCAAGATCTTCAACAATGCATTCCTGTGCATATCTGAACTCAAAAGCAAAGAGAGAATAGGAATTTGAGCATTGGTCTTTTTCAACTGATCCACAACTGAGTACTCACTAGCCTTGATCTTCCTCAAAAATTCTTCTGCTTCGGTTTCAGTCACGACCCTTTTGGGAGGTACATTGGCTTCCTTAACTTGCCCCAATCTAACTAGCTCTTCTGGAGAATAGCATCTTCCAGACCTTGTCATTCCTGATGTCTTAACCTTGTCAGTGATCGTGTCCTTTCCTCGACATTCCATCACAGTTTGTTGATAATTCCATGGTACGGCTTTTGTATCGAGCACTGGTAACTGATTTGGTGCTTGAACTACTTCCACAGGCGTTGATGAAGCTCCTAATATCTCGACAGGCACACGACCCCTTATCACTACAGCCGGAGAAGCAACGGCTACAAAATCATGATCCTCCACACGATCCACAGGCACTATAAATTCGGCTGGGTCGTCAACATTTTCATCTATTCCAATCATATTTATCGTGGCCCCATCATGGGTCGGGAGTGGATTGTTAACCACATTTGGTGTTGGTGGTTTGACCGTGATCTGTTTTGCTTCAATAAGATCCTCAACCTTATGCTTCAATGCGTAACAACGATCAGTGGAATGGCCTTTTACCCCCGAATGATATGCACATGTTTTAGTGGGATCAAAGCTTCTGGGTAATGGATCTGGAATTCTACCTTCCACGGGATATACTAAGCCTGAAGCTTGCAGTCTTTCGAAAACAACGCTCAGTGGTTCTCCCAATGGTGTGAAATTGCGGAACGGTTTATTTGGGCGAGGTGCGGATGCATTGTTTGGATGATGAGTTTGTGATGGTGGAGCTGGATATGTTGGTGGTCGTGGAGCTCGATATGCTGGTTGTGTGTTGTAAACAGGGTAGGATATTTGTGGTGATTGAGGTTGGTAAGATGACAAAGCTTGGTCGTAGGGATGTGGAGAATATTGGAAATATTGTGAGTGGTGAGCGTTAGGCTGGTATCGCGGTGGTCGTTGATGGCGGTATGATGTGTTTCCCAAGGCCATCACCGATGCTGCTTCTTTCTCTTTTTTCTTTCCATTTCCGAGAGTACCAGTTTGTATAGCCCTACTGGTAGACTGCAAAGCTGCTAGACTTGTTATTCTCCCTGTCTTAATGCCATCTTCGATCATGTCCCCAGCTTTGATCACTTCTGCAAAAGTTTTTCCACTTATTGTCACCAAACGTTCATAGTATTCCGGTTCTAGTGCTTGAATGAAGAAAGTAACCATTTCTGTCTCCTCCATGGGTGGGTGTACCCTAGATGCTTCTTCCCTCCACCGTATAGCATATTCTCGAAATGATTCGGTGAACTTCTTCTTCAACTTTGTAATTGAGATTCTGTCAGGAGCGATCTCAACATGAAACTTGTAGTGATCCACAAAAGCATTTGCCAAATCATCCCAAGTACGCCATTTGGTTGTATCTTGCTTAGAATACCACTCCAAGGCTTTTCCACTCAAACTCTGATTGAATAGTTTGACTCTTATCCCTTCATTCTTCCCCACACCAATCAACTTTTCACAATAGACCTTCAAATGGAAGAAAGGGTTCCCCGACCCATCAAACTTCTCAAATTTTGGAATCTTGTAACCTGGTGGCAATTCTACCTCAGGAAATGCACATAATTCTTCATATCTTACGCTTTGGTTACTACCAAGTCCACGCAAACTTCTCATGGCATCTTCCAAACTTTTGAGCTTTCTATTTATCATTTCACCATTAACTGACCGTGCCTCATTTTCAACTTCGACATAATGATCAACATCTGTGCGACATTGTCCTTGAATCTGTGTCATGGGTGGAGCTGTGGTATAAGTATACAACGGCGGAACTTGATGTGTGTCATGTGCTGGCGGTATGAATTGAGCTTTTGAAGAGGTGGTTGTAAATAAAAAGGGAGCATTTTGAGTGAGGTGTTCGGAACGAACTGGCTGAGAAGTGGTGAAATAATTTGCTTGGTTAAATTCGTCCAAATTTGGGAATGGATGTGGCACAGGCAAAGTTTGACGAACTCCCTGGGACGGAGTCATATGTGGCGGTGTTTGAGAAAATGACCGGTTATGAAGTACCATATGACTTAGTTCGGCAACTCGTCGCTCCAGACGAGCAATGGTCTCCAAATGTGTTTCTGGTTCATTAGAGGATGTGGGATCACTCGTGATTGGTAAACTAAGAGATGGCTCAGATGAAGTGGTTGCATTGATCAAACTTTGCTCCATTTTAGAACGAGTCCTTTTAGTTAACCAGGTGATTAGTGATGAGTCAGAATCTGATTTCTTGGCTTTAGACCGTGTGAAATATGGATGCTCCGCCAGTTCCCTTTTAGCACAAGTCAACCTTTTTTGTTTTGAAAATAAGTTTAAAAAGAAAAAAGATAAAAACAAGAAAAAGAAAAGGAAAATGAGTCAGTATACGGTAAGGATAATATTATTGCATATAAACACATTATTGCACATAATACATCGCGTTTTATAATGCAAGGGACCTCTTTATGCCAGAGGTAGGCCTAACGAACATTGAAGGACAAACATGTCTTTTATGTATCATTCCATAACTCTTCTTACAACTAATTTACAAGAAAATAAAATTTATTACATGCCAGTTTAATAATACAATTTAAAGGATATCTAACGCTTTATCTCCACTAATTTCTTTTAATTGTCTTCAACCTCCGACATTAATTTTAGATGCTCCACGTCAACCTGCAACAAAAGGTCAGTTTTTCTTGAAATATTTATCTATAGAGTACTAGGTCTACATATTCCACATATTTGTCCTTCAAATAATGCACATAGATAGTGAGTAGTGTCACTTAGAGTCATGGACTCTTTTAGACATTTGGTAAGGTTGACTAATGAACTTAATACACCAAGGGTATTAAGCCTCCTAGGTTTAAAATGATGCATGTTCTTACAAGGTTTTGGCTTCGCTCTACCCTAAGTAGACTAAGAATGGGTTTGCTAGACACAAGGTTCCCGAGCGGACTGCTCGAGTGAGAAGGCTACGCGGTCCCCGTTATTCGGGCACCCCCGCGCATGCGCCAACTCCCTTAAAATTTGGATTCTATGAAGAAATTTGCGGGTGCGCTAAGCACACCTCGCGTGTACGTGTGATAGTGTGAATTTTCCAAAAGTGGAGGAAATATGAACGGAATGCCAGTTTAAGGAAAGCAGTAATAACATATTACACAGAAAATACATATAAGGAATAAAAAATACTTAAAAGCATATAAAGCAACAATATAGACAAAATAAAGCAAAATAAACAAAGCATCCAACAAATGATTTATTAACCTAAGTTGTTATGGTTAAGAGCCTAAATTCCCCAGCAGAGTCGCCAAGCTGTCACACCCCATTTTAACCGGGTTGATTTAGGGAGTATGACGTATTGGTGATTCCTGTTTATTTGTTTCAAGGAGTCGCCACCTAATTAATTTAATGGTGAATTAGGACACCTAAATATTAACTAAGGTAAAGTTAAAACTAAACCTCCGTTAATGGTCTGCTAACCAGTGTGATTCTAGGTAAGGGCTCTATATTATCCTAAAGGGAAGGTGTTAGGCATCCTTTAGAATCCGTTAACTACGGTTATCCGGCCAAACTTAGGTTAATTAATCGAAGTTAAAGATATAGTATTTAAATCTTAAGAAATGAACTTGTGATGATGCTAATGTTTCAAAAGGAAAATATGAACTGCTTAAAATGAGACTTATACATATTGCTAAGGCTTTAAATAAAAAGGCTATTAAGATAAGACTAATACTTTGTATAAAAGGAAATCTTAAAATGCTATTTTTTGAAATAAAATTTATAATAGTTTCTAATAGGCTTAAAGGAAATATCATAATAAAATGAAGTTTACAAAATATGATAACTTACATATAAGTAGAAGAAGATGCGAATTTATGCAATGTTTTAATAAATACTTAAACGAACTAAGAGGTATTAGTTAACTTTGAGTTTTAGAAATACGAATAAGAATACAAAGTAGCTAATAGATTACCTTTATCCATTTTATTATCTTTATCAACTATGCTTAATTGAGAATATGCATAATTGACTCAAAACTTGAAGAATTACTTGAAAAGTGTTTGAATTTATGTTTGCATATTAATGATGCTTTGAAATTAAGACAATAAAACAGGATTCCTTTAACTAAAAAAATATTAATTTATATTATCGATTATTCTAGAAGTAAATATTATAGATTCTATAAATAATTTTAATGTGAAAAGAAGAAAATGAGACTTATGGAACTAATTATTAGTTTTACTTAGATTGACTACCCTTACTAAAACCAAATCTACTAATTCATTGAGATTTGTATAAATTAAGAAAAATAAAACAAAGTAAAGGGGTTAGTCAAATAATACAAATTAAATGTATAAAAAAGACAAAATAGGGGGCTGAAATAAAATTTAATGGGCTCAGCCCACGTTTGAAGGACTGCCGCTGCTCCCTGTTATTGGGCTTCGGCCTAGCTAGATTCGGCGAACCCGATGCTGCGGACTATGGTTGACGGGGGTGATTCGAGAAGAAGATTTTGTTGGGCCTTGGCCCAACACCGAATGCAAAGGATGACGAGTACGAGCGACTCGTATACGATATTCATGCATAAAACGAAAGAAAAGGATTAGTATATAATCAACGAATGAGGTTAGACATGCAAAAATATAACTCAAAACAGATCACGTATATACCGCGCCTAATGAATGTATATTTCATACATACATATGCATAACTAATCGAACATGGTTGCAATATAAGGATCACGACAAAATATCAAGCAACAGCAAACCCAAACATGCTCCACAGATCTGGTTTCAGACTTTACTAACCATAACAATTTATGAGCAAACTCAATGACTTATAATTAACACAATGGACTGCCCCTGATTAATACATCAATAGTTTCCAAACAAACCAACGCGAATTGATATGTAAGAAAACCTGGACAGAACTGAGTAACTTTCTTGACAAGCCATTAATGTTTCAGCCAAACTATAATTACAACTAAGCAAAGTCACAATCTGATCTTAATCAAGCCTACTTCTATAGTTCTGATGAAATAGCATAATATTCCCAATCAAGCTTATTACTAACACAGGATTAAACACATAACACGAACAGCACAAACGTCAATTTAAACAAACAAAATAATTAAGGAAGAAGGTTTACCATGTCAAACGAAACAGGATGCAAAAGGGGTAAAACTTGGAATATATTAAACACACGCAGGGAATACAACATACTGAAGGGATCATGCTGGTCACAATTTCACCACAACGTAGAGAAGGCTACTGACTTTTTAACAAAGACATTTATATGTTGGAAGCATTTGGCATAATATAGAGCAGGAACAGGCATGAGGGACACTGATTTTGCAGAAGGCAAACTACAAACTAGCACTGATAGGATATAAGCATATAAGACCACTGTTTAATTTAGACAAGGACAAGTACTCAAATCACAGGCATTGGTAAACACAGAAGGATACCAGTGATGTCATTAAATATGGTCTTATTTAATGTGTTTAGAATTAAGCCAACACAACCTTTAAGATGAACAGAAATTCAGAACCAAAGTGTTCATGTAAAACATCTCAAACATATGATAGCATCTCATACATCAATAAAAAAGGGTGAGTAGACATTCTTAGACATCACACACAAGTTAACCATCCAGAAAAAACAGGTGACATGACTGCATTTGGACAACAACGACATACGAGGCCAGTTCTAATTCAAATCATCACTTAATGAGGACACCAGATATATAAGGATAGATTAAACAGTTGTACAGATTCCTTGTGGATGGCCTAAACTAGCACTAATGCATTCATGAATCACATAGGGAAATCGGACTGAAACAACATTCAATGTTATCCTGAACTACTAAGATATCTAAATAAGTATCTATGCTTGTATCCAACAGGATTTCTGCTAAATTTATATAAGGAATAATCATAAACTACAACATGTGATATCATATAGAGATATAGTCAAACAAAACCCCAGGTTAACTGATGCATAAACAACCAAAGTTGGACCTGTATGACACATCCCAACAGCTACTGAACTGATCTGCGAACAAGCATTTTTTGAACACACAAGCTATACTTAAACTGCTTTAAAACTGAATACGTATGACTGATTCAAGATAAGACAATAAACTGAAACACTGCAGAACCACTAAAAGTAAACACATGCACCTAATTGACAAACTAGAAATTAATGCATAGGACCAATAAAATGAAGACTAAATAATCAATACAGACCCAGCTAGCACATGATTAACCCGAACTGAGGCAGAGCATAGAGCTGATCGACTACAGTGTTAGAAACAGGATTAACTTAAGCTTAATCGTGCATAATGCCACAAACACAACATGAACTAAATCGTGACTGACCAAACGAATCACATAAGTAGTCTAAACACTCAAAACATTTTGCTAAAATTTAACTAATGGAAGGTGTATTACCTTCTTCGGGTGCAGCGAAGTGAGACCTCGAATCTTTGATCTACTTCGAACACTATCGAATTCGAACTTGCGATGCTCGGATTCACAATAATACCAAGATAAACGACAACAAAATTGATTCGATCTTTTGACTTGATAACAAAACCAGATAAAAACTATTAATCGAACTCGAATTTTATGGGGGTTATGGGCGGTTAAAGGATATAACTTTTAAGGGATTTGTTGCGACTCCTACTTAGTTCGAATTTTTCTCTGTTTCTTGAAGGTAATTTCCTGAACCTCCAAAAAATTCCCCCCTCTTTCCGTCAACAGAAATGACCATTTATAGCTGATTTGTTAGGGTTTTCGTTTTTACCTAGAAGAGAGATGAGCGTGGGAGCAGGGCGAAATGGAGTGGCAGAAGCGTGGGGGGACAGGAGAAGGTGGGGTGTCAGAAGCGAGTGGGGATGATGATGGTGGAGACAGGTATGGTGCGGCGTGGGGTGTGTCAGAGGTGTCGGTGATGAAGTGGAGAGTAACGTGGGGAGCAGAGATGTGAGGCGACGATGACGATGAAGGAGCAGAGTGGGGGACAAGGCTGAGTGGTGGAGGAGGTGGAGGCGTGAAGGAGGTGGAGCAGAGGAGGCGGAGGAGGTGAAGCGGCGGTGAGGACGGGTGGCGACGAGGAGGAGAGGATGGTGGAGAAGGGGCGGAGATGGAGAGGAGAAGAGAGGAGGAGGGTGGAGAAGGTGACGAGCGGCGGAAATGAGGGGAAACCCTAAAAGGGTTTCCCTTATTTGGTGCGAAACGGGTCAGACCCGGTCCATTTATGGACTGGGTCAACTTTTAGACCGGGTATTAGAAGAATAGGCTAATAAATTAAAACACAGGTTATTCTAAAAATTGAGATAAGAGATATGGACTAGTCCAAAAAAATATTAGGGGTTAATCGGACTTTGATTTGGAGCCCGGTAAGTCAAAACACGGACTGAGTGCAAGAAACAGTTTGACTTCTAAATTTGAATAAGAGACCCATTTTAATTAATGAACATACCGAGGGTGACAAAATATTACTTAATACCAAAAAATATGTGATTACTAGACTCGGGTAATAAAATCATATGGTGTTATAATAGCCGTGTAATAATATATGTTACTTTTCTTTGAAAATCCGCACTAAATAAATACTATTATTTATTTATGCAAAGATAAATGCGTAAGCTGGTAAAATGCCGAAATGATAAGAATTGTGAATTATAATAATATTAATAAATAATAATAATAATAATAATAATAATAATAGTAATAATGATAATAATAATAATAATAATTATTATTATTATAATAGAATAATAAAATGTCGGTATTGATAAGAGGCTAATAATTATAGTAACCAGAATGTATTTTTTTTTATTTTTTTCAAAATATTAGAAGCTTAAAAATAGGTATTTTGGCAGAGAGACGGGACAAAATTGGGTGTCAACATGCATGTTCTTGGAATCTCACAAATTGATTGGGCGTTACGTCTTTTACCTTGGTCACACTTGTTGTGAGTTTAATGCGCTCTGCAAAGTTGTACTCTGTCCGATCGTGTTGCCTAGGCTTAAATTTGTGGTACTCGAACAGTTTTAACGGTTTTAGCATCCATCTTAGACCTTCTGCCGCAAGTGATTTGGCCTCTTTTGATCTATTGACGAATCGCTCCACAACCTGCTTAAAAGTCATTCTCAACATTGCGGTGACGGGTAGTCCTCGTGCAGATTTCAACAAGCCATTGAATGACTCAGAGATGTTTGTTGTCAGCATACCCCATCGCCTACCTTCATCCTGGTGTAATGTCCATTTGTATTTATCAATTGCATTTAATCAGTGGAAGGCTTCCTTATTCGCCCGCATATTAATCTCCATATACAAGTGAAACTTCTTCTCCTGATGCTCTGTTGCAGCCGCCCACATCCAATTGCAAAGTGCTGGGCTTCGATATGCCTTTTGGAAGTTTGCTTTCAAATGCCTTAAACAATAACAATGGTAGGCAAAGGGCGGCTGCCACCCCTGCAAATTAAACATATTGTGCAATATGCCAGCATTTATGTCTGAGATCACACATATTCCCATGTGATCCTTAATAACGTGTTGCCTCAAGTAGTCCAAAAACATACCCCACATACTAATGCTCTCATTAGCTGCAATTGCAAAAGCTATAGGGAATACAACTCCATTTGCATCCATTCCCACTGCAATTAGCAGTTTTATGTCGTATACGTGGTACGCATGTGTTCCATCTATTGATATTACAGGCCGATAATGAGTAAAACCATCAATTCATGGTTTGAATGCCCAAAACACAAACTCAAAAATATTACAGGGCACACCAGGCTTCGATTTGAGCTTTCATTCAATAACAGTACCAGGATTGAAGTGTTGTAGAGCTGCCATGTATCTCGGCAACTTCTTGAAAGAGCCCTCCCAATTGTCGTAGACTATCTTATGTGCACGCCTACGCCCAAGATACGCCTTCCACCTACTAATGGTTTTGTTATATACTTTCTAGACGTCTGTAATACAATCTTTAATAGGGAACCTGAATGAGTTGAAATATCAGCATATCGCAACGAGGAACATCGTATTAACATCAAAAATAAAATAAAATTAGGCGAAGGGGATACCTTGGGTTATTTCCAATGTCGTCAACTAACACACGAGCAATCATATTGGTATCTAGTTTGAAATGATCATCTATAGGTCACCCATATCGCAAGTGTACTTTGTGTAGAACTTTGAAATAGTCCACATCTTTTCAACAGTTTCCTTACCACGGAGCATCCATTCGCAACCTTTCTTGTGGAATCATCAACTTTGAACTCCCTCATCCCCTGGATGCAATAAATCTTAATAGCCCTTTGCAATGATTTTTTCGAGTTGAAAATCATGCCTTTTTCAATACGAGCCTTTTGTTTTAAAAGATCCACTGGCTCTTTCCACAAACTTCGCCGAATATGATCATCATCCCTAGTAAAGACAAAGGCATCTGGGTGATCTTTAAGATGATCAAGATAGGGGATCTCATCATAATGCCACTGAACCGGGGTCGACTCTTGCTGTTAAAATGGTTGTTGGGGCGACACCGGGGTCGAACCTGGTGTGCCGGACTGTTCATCATGTCTTGCAATAGTTCTACTTGATATTGAAGATTAGTGGCAACCTCAACCTCATCCTCACTTTCTTCATCATCACATTCCTCCGTATTAGGTATTTCCTCACTATCACTCGATGATGTCACTATATAATTCGAATAATCCAGACCATCCATAGCAAATCTTTGCCTATAATTTGGTGCAACCACCACATTCTCCCTACATAAGAGAAAGTAGAATATTTTAATTACTACATGTCAAATAATACTATTGATGTTAAAAAAAAATAGATGTACCGATAGTAATCAACTGCACCAAAACTTGAGGAAGGACCATCGTTTTGAGTAGTTGGATAGGCTGAGGATATTCCAACCTGATTCATTCATCCCTATTGAAAGGACTATCCGATATGATCCATATCAGGTGTATAACCCCTATAATCAATATCATTAGTAGCATTCAAGTGCCACTAGACATAATAATAATAATAATAATAATAATAATAATAATAATAATAATAATAATAATAATAATAATAATAATAATAATAATAATAATAATAATAATAATAATAATAATAATAATGTAAAAAATGAATATTTACCACTGCCCATCAAATTGCCGACTTAAACTATCTAGAGGCATTTGGCTGGTCAAAATGCCTTCATAAGTACTCATGTCAGGGTAATTGTGTTCATAAGTAGGTTGCGCTTGAGTGACTTCGGCCTGAATTCTAGACGGGGCTTCCCGACGAGGTCTATTTCGGGCTTCCCGAGGAGCCCTAGCCATGAATTCAAGTCGGTTAATGGGGATCTTCTCTATGTACATTTCAAGAACGTTTAAAGTTATGCATTCCCTATAATCATAAGGCGCCTTCAAATAATCCTTCAAAGAACCATCGTCTTGAATGTACCACTGTCCATAACTAGTTACACCTTGCGGCGTAAATGACATTGAATATTTTCCAATTATATTTAAATCAAAATCACTCCTACTAACTTGTAGTCTATTATACAAGGCTTGGAGTAGTTTTGAGAATTTTAAGTCAAGTGGAAACTTAACATGGTATTTGGGGGAGAATCATAGCGTAAATTATTTTCCTCGAATATAATTTGTCCGTCCCAGAATAAAGAAACTCTAATTATTGGAACATCTTCCATTTTTTGACTAATTTAGGAGGAGAAACGTAGATTTGAAATTGGATGAAACGTAGAATTTTTTCTCTCATTCGAAATCTGTATTAATAAGATTTGAAGTTTGAATATTCAACCAATGCATGCATACAATTAGTGTGTCTTGTAGTGTTACGTCATATCAAATTAAGTACGGAGTGTTGCATAACGCATGAATTAACCGCGTTATGTCAGTGGCTGGCAGAATAACGCATGCGTTATAGTTATATAACGCAGTAAATTACTGTGTTATGTCAAAATAACGCAACATTTTACTGTGCTATATCACTGCATTATATTGTCACCCTCATCTTTCATACAGAAAAATGTCATAATTCGAATCAAACTTTGGGCTTCATGAAGCAAGTGTTATATAACGTAATTTGGCGAATAACACACAAAATTGAGTTATTATGTCATTTTTTGACCAATTTAGAGATATTAGTCGTGTTATATCATTCTCTCTATGAGATATATTCGACGTAATGGGTAGGACATGGGAATTGCGTGAAGATTTTGAATACTCGAACAACCCGAATGAGAGATATAACCAACATTACAACAATATAATAACAGAGGAGTGGAATTGTCGCGTTAGGGAGGCTGCAGCACTGGAGAAAAAGTTAGCGTCAGTAGGGCTTAAAGGCCCAAAAAAACGTGCTATGTCAATGCCTCGTGGAACTCCACAAGAGTTTGATTTTTCCCTTAAACGTTTTTGCGAAGAGAACAATCGGATGCAAATATGTTACCTTCAGGTAGAATATAGTGTACATTGTAGCACAAGATTTAGATCCAAGTGGGATTTGGACTGTGAGATGTCCTATAAAGATTAATATTTTTTTGTATAAAGTAAGTAGGTAGGGTCATAAAGACCCCCTCTCCCCCCCCCCCCCCCAAACTAGGGGTACATGGGGGTTTGCAGCTATATAAGTAGCACTTTCTTTTGTTATTAGACTACAACGTATTCAATGTCGAGTAGTAGAAACTCAGCTTGGTCTTTACTCCTTCCCAAAGAACCAAATAGCAGTGATGGTGAGAGTTCAAATCATAGCAGTTTTTCGAGTGATACCAATGATTTCAAACTAGACGAACTAAATTCTTACCTTCTTATAGAGCGTAATGATGATTTCTGCAGTGTGAAATATTCAGATCCGCAAGAATATTATTGCGGTTTACGCCGAGAAAGGTCACGTCGGCTTGCCGAATCAGAACGTCTTGTTCGTGACTTGAAAAATCTCAACGCTCCAATCCCAACAAGGTACTCCATTACCATGCCTCGAGTAGGTCCAGAAACTTGCGAGCTTGCCGTACAAAGGATTAGAAAAGAAAACAATAGAATGCTCGAAAGACGATGTAGATTTTACATGCTAAAGTTGGCCCAAGAACAAGCATCATCAACCAGTAGAGAACTAACATCCATTGAAAAAAGATGTGTCTTAAGAAACCGCCAATATTTTTCTGAGGACGATATTGAGGACTTCTATTCTGATGATGATTAAGAATATTGTGATTTGAGTTTTAAATTTAATTTATGATGATGTTCTTATTTTGAAGAATATTAGTATGTTTAATTTTTCATCAACTCAAGGGAATGAATTGATGAATACAATTTTTCTATTTTCTTTTTTTGATGATTGTATTTTTACTACTTTCGGTTTATTATTAATGAACAAGTTTAAGTATTTTCATAGTACACTTAAAGCTAATGACACCAAGCCTTCAAACAAAAATGGAGTTCGAGCACTTTTCAACCACTAAAATGACAATCCGAACTTTTGCGTATCCTTGATCTATTGAGCCCACTTTATTAATCACATAAAAATAAGTAGGATTCTATATAAAATATTGAAGTTCCGAAGTCTCAAGGCATAATCAATATGCGGCTATAGTACGTAAAAAAGTGTAATAAAAGAGGGGTTAACCAAAAGAAAAAAGAAAAAAAAGAAAAAAAGGTACCCTTAAGGTGCAGTAATTTACTGTGCGAAAGGCAATTTTGTAAGCATTTTTTGCGGGTATTTTGGTTCAAAAGCACTTTTTTGGAGTCATTTTGGTTCCGGACTCGTAAAAAACACCTCTCCCATCATTAAAGTTTTCAAATATACCCCCGGTCTAACGGAAATCTCCAAAATAACCCGATTTTATTTTTAAACCCATTCTATTTAAACCCGACCCAACTAAATAAAAAATCCAAATGAGTTACCCGCTCCTGTGCCTGTTGACACTGTTTGCCCTCCATATTTTAAAATTAAAAGGTCAAGTTTCTTGAATTCCAAATAGAGTGAAATACGTATTCGTATAGGTCAAAAATATTTTCTCAATCATTTTGGTGATTTTTTTCTATTCCATTCGGCAAAATATGCTAATAAATATATTATCGGTATTTTACATATAATTTGAAGTATTAAATATATTCAAAATAAGCGTTTAATTTAGTACTTACTTCAAGTTGAAAGTTTAAAGTCATTTACGGCTTAATTACGACAATTAATTTATGTTCAGAAATAAATATTTTACTTTGTTAAAGTCAAGAAGCTTAACTAATTAATTGGATGATTAATCCGGTACCGGCGGAGCGATCAACCCCACTTATTTAGGGGTATTTTGGTGTACATTTATCGGAATACACTAGGCAAAATATTTTTTTCGTAGTACTAGGAGCCTGTTTGGATGGGCTTAAAATAAGCAGCTTAAACCCAAAAAAACAAAAAAAATTGAGGTAGGCTAACTTATTTTTTTTTGGCTTATAAGCTGTTTTCAACTTATAAGCTACTTTAGATAAGCTAAGTCAAACGGACCCAATTATTTTTTTGGCTTATTTTATGCACAAAATGATTTTAAACTGGCCAACCAAACGCTCAAAAAAACTAAAATCAACTTATAAACAACTTATAAGCCAATCCAAACGGGCTCTAGGTCCAGGGACCACTTATTTTCCAATGACAGACTACTTTTTTGCCAATGATGTACGGAAATTTTCATAAGCCTTGATTTAAGAAAGAATGGACAAACCATAAGCATCAACTGGTGTGACCCAGAAGTCAGCGAGTTAAGTAAAAACACGGAATACCCGGGTTCAAACCTGACAGAGACAAAAAGCACTAACTATTTAATTATATTTTTATCAACTAGCTCCAACACCTTAATTATTGAGGTATCTTTATCTCATGGTGAACTGGGCTTTCTGCTGTTCATACACAATGCTCACTATCTGTCAGGAAAGAAACCCCAACATGATCACATTACCAATTAAAGCCTCTGCAAATGATTTCAATAATGACCTATTCACGACCTGTCTGAAGGCATCTTTCATCCTAACATGTCCTCATCCAGTGTTAGCTTGAGTTCATAACACACTGCTGAAGTAGATATTCATGAAGTGTCTTGATGGATTGAAGCCAATCAAAATAACTATAAGCAAGAAACAAAATTTGTCACCTTACTGACCAATATGAACACGACACAATCATGAATTAATATAAATGCTTACAGATGGGTGAAAGGACGATAACAATGCCAATTGGATACAGGAAGAATGTTGTCTTCTCCAAAAAGGGCAATACTGCATAGGGGGGAAGAAGTCACTATCCATATCGACTAGTTAACATAAACGGAAAGGACCAGCAGACGGTCGTGCATCAAGTCAGAATAACACTAGAAGTTTCACAAGAGTGTTTTAAAACCATATTTACAATCTAGGTCAGAGTACCTAATGAAACAGATTAATTCCAACTAACATTTGACCTCTATTTATTCTAGGAACGCTATACCTTGGGGAAGAAAACTCATACAGCACTGGCCATCAGTCACAATTAATCACTTAGTTAACTGGACATCTCAGACCAGAAATGATTTGAATTTGAACACACCAATAATGAAGCAAGAAATTCATCAGTATATTTGTGTACACAGGTAAACAATTTTTAGCCAAAGGAAATCTCTGCAGAGAGAGTAACCAGGAAGATATATGTTGTCATTTCAGCACGAATAAATCTTAAATGCTTTTAGTGAACGCCTGCGGAAATGCTCCCTTAAGAGTTAAGACTAGAATACACAAAAATCACCTCATGTTGAATTTTCATGAAATTTAGAAGTCAATCTGATACTATATATAGAAATTGATATTCGTATCTTAGCCACTAAATAAGTCAACAAAATGTTAGGATTTGATTGACTATTCCAAATATCTTGTCCTTTTTTTTTCTCCTTTCATCACACAAATGCTAACCGCAACAAAGCCGACATTGTTTTCATGGATCAATGGCTCATTTTCGATTTTAAAAAAATACATAATGAAAAATTGCATCTCTCTCTCTCTCTCTCTTGGGAATTAAGCGAGATGACATGTTGACAGGGGTACTAGCTTGAAAACTGATGCAAAACGAAGCTTAACTATCGGTTGAGCCGTTGAGGCATCACCGAACTTTTATAAATCAACCTCTCTTAAATCAGAATTTCTTATGATCGAATCTTGAAGTGTTTTTTTATTAATCAAGAGATGTGGCATACCCCATAATATATACCTACGGAGTTTAACTTTTATATACTGATCTCACCTAAATACTGAAAATATATAAGTTAATCATTTATGTAAATGATTTTTACTTGGCCTAGATGCCAAAGTAAAGTTGTTGGTGACAATAACGTCTTTTTCTCATTCTTTACTTTGATCCTTATCCCTTTGTAACTTTTTATTTTGCGGGGGTGGTGAAAATTGATGTAGAAATGAAGTTGTTGGTGAAGTGGTGCAGGTAGGGCCAGAGGTGACAAAATTCAAAGTGGGGGACACAGTTGGAGTTGGATTGCTAGTTGGAAGTTGCAAGAAGTGCAGGCCTTGCAAGCAAGACATAGAGCAATACTGTGGCAAGAAAATATGGAACTACAATGATGCCTACACTGATGGCAAGCCCACCCAGGGTGGTTTTGCTAATTTCATGGTGGTTGAGCAAAAGTAAGCCTACCCCCTACGGCCACTACAAAATATTGGGTACTTTGCGGAGGTTGAAAGTTGTAATTCGCGAAGGTTTTAGCCTCCACTATTTACTAGAGGAAGATAAACCCCCGCGAATTACTCATTTTTTTTGTGTCCATAGAATAGTTTTTCTATATCAGAAATGCTACAGTCAACTCTATGATTCAACAAATCAGAAATAAAATCTTTACATTAAATGAACTCATCGGGTGAAGTTCTATAGCTGACATACAAATAAGGCTCCCGTCAGATATATTTCTCATTCGTAACATCAAAATTACCTACCCAGAGATACTAAACAAACGTTCCCCAATCACATTAACAATTAAAGCCTCTGCAAATGATTTCAATAATGACCTATTCACGACCTGTCTGAAGGCATCTTTCATCCTAACATGTCCTCATCCAGTGTTAGCTTGAGTTCATAACACTCTGCTGAAGTAGATATTCATGAAGTGTCTTGATGGATTGAAGCCAATCAAAATAACTATAAGCAAGAAACAAAATTTGTCACCGCACTGACCAATATGAACGCGACACAATCATGAATTAATATAAATACTTACAGATGGGTGAAAGGACGATAACAATGCCAATTGGATACAGGAAGAATGTTGTCTTCTCCAAAAAGGGCAATACTGCATGGGGTGAATAAGTCACTATCCATATCAACTAGTTAACATAAACGGAAAGCACCAAAGACGATCATGCATTAAGTCAGAATAACACTAGAAGTTTCACAAGAGTTTTAAAACCATGTTTACAATCTGGGTCAGAGTACCTAATGAAACAGGTTGATTCCAACTAACATTTGACCTCTATTTATTCTAGGAACGCTATACCTTGGGGAAGAAAAACTCATACAGCACTGGCCATCAGTCACAATTAATCACTTAGTTAATTTGGACATCTCAGACCAGAAATGATTTGAATTTGAACACACCAATACTGAAGCAAGAAAATTCATCAGTATATTTGTGTACACAGGTAAACAATTTTTAGCCAAAGGAAATCTCTGCAGAGGGAGTAACCGGGAAGATATATGCTGTCATTTCAGCACGAATAAATCTTAAATGCTTTTAGTGAACACCTGCGGAAATGCCCCCTTAAGAGTTAAGACTAGAATACACAAAAATCACCTCATGTTGAATTTTCACGAAATTTAGAAGGGCAATTATTCTTAGACTATGGAATTTATCTTACCATCATAACCTAGAAAGTTGAGGTAATGATAATAGGCAGCTCCGACCATGAAGAGCAAATTTGACAGCAAAACAGGAATGAAACCATGAGCTACCAAAACAGGGGAGAGAAAATAATGTATGACTGCCACAAAAAGAAAGCCATCAGTCTTTATTTAAAAAAAAAAATCAGTAGCAGCGCGAACAGCACGTTTCATCTTAACACTTCACTTACCGTAAAGCAAAACAAACATAGGGAAGAAAGAGTTGCAGTGGACATCAAACGCATACAACCTTCATGAGAGACAAGAAAGTGTGTAAGTAAGGAAGTGCATAAATGAAAATGAAATTTCATTAACCCTAGATGCAGAGTTTCAGAATTCTGAATGAGGAGAAAGAAGCAGACTGAGTATATGAAGAGTTTGTTATGGAGAGGTTCTGAACTTGCCATTCTACCCGCTGTTCCACGGCATGGCTGCTTGGAGCTTCCTCTCGAAGGTAGTTGTTGGTTAGGAACCTGCAAGGACAATGAAAGCATAATGCCAAGCAATCCACAAGACTGGCCCCAAAATTTAAACCAACAATAAAGAAAGTCAAACAACTTTTCCTTTCTTTTTTGCTTGCCACCCTATGAATTTCTATTTTGGTAAAGCACAGCTAGAGATAGCACAATTAGTATGTGGTTGTAGTGATGATCAGGTGACCCCCTATATATTCTCTTAATGAAGTTGATCACCTACTGAACTGAACCGTAAGAATTCCACTGTTTGGAATAAGAGAAATTTCTGACTCCTTTCTATAGTTCCCACAGAGAGATCTGATTGCAAGCTTCACCAACTAACTGAGGCACGGATCGAAAGTCTATTGGTCCATCATTCCACCAAAAATGATAGAAAATTGTAAAAAATCATTTCAAGATTAATCTAAGTTAAACAGAAAGGGAACCATGATGAGGTTGCATCGAATATTCAAACGATACTAGCACTTACCAGCAACATGTTGCCAAAGTAGCTCCAGTGAGTATAAAATGAAAAAGCAATACTGAGATAACTACAAAAACAGCATGTCCTGCACTATGATCATACCTGAAACAAATGAAAGATGCAGATTGCAACATGATTCAGCATCAAAAAGAACATAAGCAAATAAGAATACAAAGAAGTCAATATCTAACTGGAGCGCATTTACATTATAAAACTTGTGACCTCAGCATTGGCACATATGGATGATATTAGTATAAGAAAACTGTAATGTTGGGCTTCTCTATACCATAATTAACTTCATTCAATGTATGACATCATAAAATATTCCCTTGATAAGGCAAAGTTTTACAATCTCAAGGAAAGTAGTTGAGTTTACCAATCTGTGATCTTAGACCAAAATGAGTAGCAGAGTAAAGGAAACGTACGCTGCACAGTATGCTAGAGTAGCAACCACCAACAGAAGAGTGCATATAACAATAAACGCAGGATCATCACGTGCCCACTGGTTCTTTGTTTCTAAAAGAGATAAAAGAAAATAACAAGAAGCCAACTTTAGATGAACAGTAGAACTCCAGTAACAAAACTACTTTGCAACCAGATTTATGAGGAGATCAACAACACCAAATGATGATATTCAAGCCACCCAGACTTGTGCGCTAATGTCAAGTTGCAAAACATAAAAATGAGAACCTTTATACTTAACAAATCAATAGATCCAACCTTGGTGGAACTGTAATCAAAGTTGAAAATTCGATTTCTTTTTAACACTCATCAACTTTTGCTTCAAAGACGTCAAAAGACAAAGTTTAAACCATGTGCACCAGATTAGAGGTTTTTTCCTACACCTAACTCTCACCATCCTAATTTAAATGGTCCCTTTGACCAGCCCAAGGATTTAGAAAAGAGCATAGCGCGATTTTTATGTTGGAGTTTCTCAAATATATGGTTGTAGATGTCATAGTAACACCAATACAGAGGAAAGTATTAGAGCTTTAACACTGAGGAAGTATTACAGTTATAGTACACCCTTTGTCCCATTTTATGTGATTCGAGCACGAAGCATTGGATATTAGTTCGAGTTATGTAACAAACAAAGAGTAATAGAAGTAAATATTAATAGTACTAGCCACAAGCTACAAAAGGGATATGATGTTGATAGTTTATTAGAATTCCTAGCTACCTAACAGATTAGAACAGCTAGAGGCTGAAGTTTTGTAAGGCCCCTGACAACAATCTTATGCATCATCTTTCTGCAATTTATCAATACAAGTCTCACTTGCTTATCAAAAAAATATTAATAGTACTAGCTCAAAAGTTAGTATAATGAGAAAGCATCACATCAGATAAATACTTGACCAGTTAAATGAATTTGAATTCTTAAGACTTGAGAAAGTTGTATAAATATTAATTTCTTTATATAAGCTGTATACAACAATATCATTAAGGGAATGATATAAAAAAGTATCATTTCTAATAAAGTCCCACCATAAAAAGTATCATATGAATTGGGATGGATGAAGTATCATATAAAAAGTGAATAAGAAACCATGAGGAATGAGCAGTACTGGAACAATTCACAAATACAATTTCAATACAAAAGAATCAAATTGCACTAGATGAACGAAAGAATAAAGGAAGAGAAGAAGGAAACTTACGCTTGTGGTACTTTGTGTGCTGATATCTGAATCAATTGTCCAATACCGCAAACAAAATGCAAATTCAACATCAGTAATTCAGAATTAAAATTGAGCATCATTGTATAATGAGCTGATATCTGCCTATATTATGGCATATCAACACCAAATTCAAAGGTGAAAATTAGACAAAGATGTGAAACATGCACCAACGCTCTCACATTTTGTTGTGTAGATTCTTTTTTCCTCATCCCAATACTTAATTCCTCGAAGAAAAGAAAATAAAGGCCAACTGCTTTATAGCTTGGAGTTTGACCGGTTGAATGACAACGAAGAAATGGACTCTCAATTAGTGTAACTTAAGCTACCAATATTTAAAATGACGCACTAGCAAAATATCTTAATGAAAAAAATCACAAACAGGCACCTAAAACCTTCAATAGAAGTAAGCTTACTATCTATAACTCCTTGTTTAAACAGCAAAAGTTCCTCATACTTGCACTTATACAAGCAGAATCATACCTACTTCTGACCCCTCCTTTTGCTTCACCTATTCTTACCACTCCAAAAAAATCTTTCAAATGTCACATATCACATCATTTGCCCTTATTAGCATCTCTCTCTCTCTCTTTCCATTTGAGATCATTGCAAGAACCTTCACAACAGACGAGCACAATGTTCTGTGCAACATAACTCCTACAGTTTCTTTTTGACCCCACAGTGGGCGTTTGGTGCTTCTTTTTTTTTTTTTTGTTATCAAAAACTCCTACAGTTCCTCTTTTTTTTTTTCCCTTTCATTTTCTTTTTACTTGGATAATCCATCAAGTCTTTCGATATTTTAATCTTTTAATTTCAAGTTTTGGCATTAAAAGATAACTTATCTCATGCAATGGATATCCATACATGAGTATGTTTGGATCAGCAACAAATTGATATGGTTCACAGTAAGATGAATGGTCATTCATCAATCCTCAAATCAGTATCACATCTTGTTAAACAGTACCCAGAAAAGATGATCACTAGACTGTATAATCTAAAACTACTTAATAAAACACAAGATAATCGCAAGTTCATTAACACCAGCATATTCTATGAAATATTAGCGGTAGTACTAAATTTAAAAGGATCATGGCACTTGATACACAAAATACTTACACTACTTTAGGGGAGGTGCATAGATGAAGCATTTGCCAAAAGGTATATTCGACGTCCATCTGTTGCCACTGCACACATTAAAGGAGGAGAGGAAACAGTAAGGTTACCGGAATGAAAACCCTTTTTGAACAAATGAGTTAAACAGAAATTAACAAAACAAGCACACTGCTCCAGTGCTGTTACCTTTCTCAACAAAAAGCACATTGCTTCGCTACAATTTGCAAACATATAATCAAGGAACACTTATCAAACAATATGGAGTTCATGATGGGAGTTACACTGCGGGCGAGGTTCTAACATTTGCAAACTAATCAATCTAAATTGGATGGCAAACTGAAACTGGCTGTGTTACTATTACTACATAGATTTCTATTTGGTATAATCAAGAACAATGAGACTGTTTAAGAAGAGGGCTCAGGCAACAGTCTGACTTGAACAATCTCCACCACACTAACAAGCAGTTTAGATTATGTATTCATATTGTATTTTATTGTATTGCTATTTTAAATACAATGTTTGTTACTTACAATTTATTGCATTGCAGTGTTCAATCCATTTTTACGTAACAAATAAAAGACCCATTTTATGTAATAACTAATTTGATGTTGTGGAATTATTACGTACTTCTCTTTCTGATTTTGCCCTTACTATTACATAATAATATCATCTGTTTTTTAATTTAAACTGTGGTGTCCAGGCCAGCTACTATTACTTAATAATATCATTTTGCCCTTAATTTTTTCTTTTTTTTTTTTTTTTTTTTTTTAACTCCACCTTTGCTCTATTTTTCCTTCATCATATTTTAGCCCCACCTTTTTATCAATAGTACTCCTTATTGCCACTTTATAGGTTCTCCTTCTCTACCTTTTTCACCAGTTACTTGTCAGTAATCATCCTTTCTTTTTTTGATGAATTGTCTAGTATATTATATTCTAACAACTCTTCCTCATTAGTTCTACTCCTCCTTGCCAGTCATGTATTCCCCCTTTTAGCTGCTTTACTATCTCATATGTATTTTTTTTCTTTCTTTTTTTAGTTTTGAACAGATGGTAAATCCAATATTTACAATAGTTAATGGTATTGTCATAAACATATAAGTTATTGTAAAGTACAATATTTTTTTTTTTAATTGAAAAATTAGACCAAACACGAAAAATATTATTAAACAACAACAAACAATAAAATCCAACCAAACATTGCTTCAACAACACAATATTGTATAAAACGAAATATTATGAAACGGAAATAACAATCCAAGTAGGTTGTTAGGTTGTTAATGGGATGGAAACCCTGGATCAAATGTGATCTTTCCTCAACCTACAATATGAGCTAGCCACGTCTAGTGCAAAAACCAAGGGGTAAGATCTCCAAAAGCTGACATAGGTGTTATGGGTAGAATTCTTTTTGTATGCATTATTTTCTAAAACCTCAGGAGCTATCCATTCCAGCTAAAGTGTCACCCTTAGCTTTGGCCTTGGGTTTGTCAACCAATCTGGCATGTTTGACCTGGGCGACTCGACCACCACCAAGGAAACTTTCTCAACTTGGATTGTCCCTGAATCAGCAAACCTTCACGTTTAACTTTTCTTGCATCTTTCTTGACCTCATCTAGACTTTATTAATTCCTAGTAATCACAGGATAGTTGAAACTTAATAATCAAATAGTGCTAGAAAAATCCGGATAGATTTGTGGAAAGCTAACCGAATACAGTGCCTTGTCTCCAATCTTGATATACCTTCCAAATTTTGGTGCGGTAATGCTAGGTGTCCCCCACTGTTTTCTGGGTACCCCTAATAATGTCAATCTAATACTAACAGATTAACAATGGAAGTAGTGACACTGCACACACAATGGCAGATTTAAGGGTCATGCAAAGGAATGATTGATCCAGGAAAAAAGGTTTTTTTTTTGTAGCTCCATTTATTAATTATGAAACAAACTCAACGCGCAAAGAAAAGCCGGAAGTAGTGTAAGAGACAAGGTGGAGATCCTGAAAGACTATAAGGATATTGTATTGATGATTAATCAGGCCAGAAATGGAAAAGAGTCCTGTTGTGGCATGTATGGAAAAATGTTGGTATGGAATTGGGAAGCCTCATAATGCAAGCTCAAGAATGCAGAAAACGTGACCACCCAAGGAGCATATTAACGTATGAGTCGTGTGCCCTTCTACATAGGCAAGTCAATCCAGTTGATAACCCTGATGCTTTGTGGTGGGGTTTGGGGAATAATGGACTTTTCTCTGTTAAATCTTTCTATGAGAAACTTTTGGTTAGGGAGGAGGATGCATTTTCATGTGATGCAATATGGATACCACAGGTGCCTGGGAAGGTGCGTTTTTTCTCTTGGCTAGCTGCTAGAGGGGTGATCTTGATGGCAAAAAACCTTAGGAAGCGGAAGGTTATTTGTGTCAGCTGGTGTTACATGTGCAAGGAGAGGGGCGAGGATGTGAATGATCTTCTTCTACATTGTGATTTTACCATGAGGTTATGGTGGGATATGCTTCGGTGGTTCGGAAATTCTTGGCCTATGCCAAGAACTGTGAAATATTTGATGTTTTGTCGGAGGAGCGGGAGGAGGACGAGAAGACGTAAGGCATGGAATGTGGTTCCTCTTGCATTGATGTGGGTGGTTTGGAGAGAGACAAATAGGAGAGCCTTCGACGGGGTATAGTCGAGTTTTAGTCAGTTGAGGAGTAGCCTCCGTTCTCTTATTTTCTTTTGGTGCACCCATAAAATTCCTAGTTGTATAGAAGAACGGGTGGATTTTGTAGAGAATCATATTTTGTAGATTCTTTACCTTTTGGTATACCCCTTGTATACGGTCTGTTTTTGTGGCCATGTTTATAAATGAAAATACCTTTACTTGATCCAACAAAAAAAAAAAAAAAACTCACACTATTTTAGGCACCCCTTCCCTAGATGAGAGTGGAATTCTACCTATTCCTACATTTTAGGCCATTGTGCACGCAAAAGCACAAATATAACTAATTACTCCCTCCATCCCAACACTCTTTCATTTTTAGTCAGTTCCAAAAAGAATGACAGCTTTCTATATTTAGCAACAATATAACTTTAAAATTCATATTTCACCCTTAATGAAATGATTTATAGCCACTCAAATACCCATGATTTATTTTAGACCACAAGCTTCAAAAATCTTCCTTTATTTCTCAAAACTCTATGCCCATTCAAACACCCTCATATAAATTGGGTACTTCGTTAATGGGATAGGAATTCGTAGTGGGACTTTCATAGATCCTTGGAACGAGAAAGGTGCTGCGCCGGGGCCTCCTCGAGGTCATTCATTCGGAACCACTTGTTGCCTGTTTATTGCATATAAAACATGAAACATACACCCTAGTTCCTCAGCAAGAATACCATTCTAAATTCTAATACATGGGTTTTTATTCCACTAGTGTGATAAATGTATTGCAGATAACACCTAAATATAGTGGAAATGAATTCAAGGCACAAAAAGAGTGACCCAAATTCGTGATCAAACAGAATGATAATCCATTAACAGAGAATTAATTATAGAGAGAAGTAGCAGAAAGGCTAGTAATTGAAACAAAAAGAATACAAGGATCGAGATCTGATCTGTACAAGATCAGACAAACTAAGTGTCGATGGGCACAATTGAAATGAAAGAATAAGAGAAAAGAACCTTGATAATTTTGCGAAGGTACTGAGGCAATACTGAATTGGGTCGGACATTAGAGCTCGTTCGACCTTTCGAAGTTGTAGGCAACATCTTTATCTTTTTCCTTCGAAAATTTTCTGTGTCGTTTTTTTTTTTTTTGGTTGATTCGATTGGATCAGATGAATCTCTTGATTTTACAGCTCTGTTTCTGGTTTGACACTCTACTTCGCTGGCTTCCTCCTCTTTCTCTCTGTGTTCTTTTCCGCTCTGTTTCTGGTAATTGCAGGTGAAATCGCTGATGGGTCCGGGTGAATGACCCGGCCCAACACCAAGTCCTATTGAAGGCCCGACAACCCAACTTTTGCACTTTTGTCCCTTTTTTGTGCTGGTCTTTAATTTTCAAAGTAATTTTGAAAGACAAAAAAATAAAGATCTGTCAATTTGAAGGGAAAAAAAAAATTAAAGATCTGTCCATGTGAACTTGCCCAACTTTTGCTATTCCCTCTGGCCTAATTTATGAGGTACCGTTGCAATTTTGAGACAAAAAATCGCGCAGATTGCCCTTCTTTTGGGGTAGTCTTTAAATATTGTCTCTCATATTTATGGTCTTTAAGTTTTACCCTTAACTAGAAAAATGGCCTTATACCTGAGATACTGGGTTCGAACCCCTACTCAGATATAAATTTAAAAAAAAAATCGCAAGACAAGGCTTGGGTCGCGTGTATGCCGGATCCGGCATACACTTGTTAAAAAATAACAAAAATTATGCCGGATCCGGCATACTTATGCTTTATAGACAAACTTTTAGTTAAGGCATAACTAAAAGTATGCCCCATAAGGCATATCTTTTCCTTAAGACATATATTTTGCTTTATGAGGCAAACTTTTAGTTATGCTTTAAGGAAAAGTTCCGCCTTATGGGGCATACTTTTAGTTATGCCTTATAGGGCAGATTTTTAGTTGATGCATAACTAAAAGTACGCCCTTAAGGCGGAACTTTTCCTTAAGGCATAAACTTTGCCTTATAAGGCGAAACTTATAGTTATGCTGGGTCCAGCATAACTTTAGTAATTCCTTAAGAACTGTATGTCGGGTTCGGCATACACTTGACCCAAGCCTTGCTTTACGATTTTTTTTTTTAATTAGCGGGGATTTGAATCCAAAACCTCGTGATTTTTACGCGAAGCTCAGGATTGCAAAGTGAAGGGCAAAAATTAAAGACCAACATTTTGAGGGGAAAAAACTAAAGACCATCCCAAAGGAAGGGCAATCCTGCGAATTGCCCATTTTGAGATTTAATTTTTTAAGCATTGATCGAAAATTCGAACATAGATTATTTTTTTTTTTGAAATAAAATTTATATATTTTTAAAAACTACGTAAAAAGTAATATAAATCATAATAATTAACAACTTAAAATATCTAAAATACATATAAAGAAATTCCGATCAAAGAAAAACTTAATTAACTCTTCGAATTCCAATTGTGCCACATAAATTGGAATGGAGAGAGCAATTGCTATTAGGCCTTATTTATTTTTATTAAGATTAAAATGTATAAATCTCAATATACATTTAAATATTAGATGTTATATTAAAATCTGAATATTAAATAATTACGATTGTTTATTTTTCTCAACATTTGAATATATAACCTTGTTTTATTTAAAAATTAATAGATATACAATTCAAATTAAATACTAGATTAATTTATTTTTTTATAATCTAACTATTTTTAGAAAAATTATATAGTGTTGGTTATGGGTTGTCGCTAGCGGTGATGGTGGTTGGCAATAATAGTTGACAATCATGGTAGTTGGTTGTGACAGTTGATGGTGGTTGACAATATATAGCTAATGGTGATGTTGAAAGGTGGTGGTGGTTGACAATATATAGCAGTAGTTAATGGTAGTAATTGTTCGTAGTTATTGGTGGTTATTTAGTAATAGAGGTTGGTGATTATTGTAAATGGTGGCTAGTGGTAGTTACAACTTATTGTGGTGATCAGCGACTATGGTGGTGAATGATGGCAGTGTTTAGAAATATATAATGGTGGTCATTTGTTGGATAGTGATTGGTGGTGTTGTAGTAATTATAGTTGATTATAAATCGCGGCTAGTGACAGCAATTGTATGATTTGAGATAGTAAAGCAACTAAAAAGGGGGATTTAGATTTAAAATTTAGCCTACAAAAAATTCATTAGCTTCTCCATTTTACGTATTTCTTTAAAATTTTAAATATAAAAGGGCTAAGAATTTTTTTATAGTAAAAAATTTAGCGTTCAAATAATAACAAGAAGTTATCAACGTGCAGAGCAATGAGGATTTAGATTTTGAGAATAAACCTATAATTGCATGTTTCATGTTTTCTCTTTTACTTTTTTACTTTGTTGATTGTTCGAGGGAGAGGTAAAGTATTTAAATGATCAACATTGAGTTTAGTTAGGTCAAAAGTGTAGTATATCTAAACTTTGAGATCGCAAAGTCGCATTCAAGAGAATTTTAGGGGTAAATAGCATTCATCTTCTTCCTTCTCCAGGCAATCATTCTCGGCGTCGAAGCCCAAGTACCCCAGGAAAGAATTCTCTCAAGTTCACAACAGTTAACATCCTCTCTCTCTCTCTATATATACCCTAAATACAAGAGTAAAAGTACATAACTCTTTTCGGGGCCCCGAAGATGTCATCGTCGGGTCGAGATTTACAGGTGGTTCCTGCGACGGGGAGGCAGGTGGCTGCCCTACCTCCTCGACCTCCAGCTCCTCCTTCTTCCACCGCACTTGTGGAATACACGCCACCTGCGGCTAATCCTGAAGATGAGGATCTGGAGATCAAGCTACGTCGTATACTTGAATGTGTGCCTGTTAGGGTTAGCAATACTTCTGGTAGTTCTGCCGGTTCTGGCTCTGGCGACTTTCATCAGGTACCCGCTCTTCCATTAGAGCCCTAATTTGATTTCTCTTTTGTTTTCTTTCTGGTTAACTACAAATATTGCTGATTTCGAGCGGGTTTATTCTGATGTAATCATGTTGGCGTGCTTGGAAATTGGAATTCATTCTATTTAACAGCTGTTGAACAGTTAATTACTTGATTTTAGAGACTCTTTGTGTCGTAATTAAGAGCCCTTGAAGTAGTTGTTGATTTAAGGCTTTGGGAATGATGTAATTCTTGTAGCAAACATTGAATCAGATAAATAGTGAGTAATTTGTTGTGCTGCAGCCTGCAAGATGTTTAAAGTTTGATTAAATGTGTGCAAAATTGATGTTCTGTGCAAGTCTATCCAGCAATTTGCAAGGTTGCACCTATCTATTGAAAATTATAATAAGGTTGACATGTCATGCAGTTGCTGGTTTGACTCTTAGATTGAGTTGCTACTAGTGAAATGACTTTATGGAGAGACTCCCAACAGATAAACTACTTATTTACTGATTCACTTATTTTGCCAGAGTTCTTGTCATACAATGTGATTGAGATAATATCCTATGTGTCCCTAATCCTTCTCACAGAGAAGAAGCTCAGTGTCGTATCAAGAACCCTTTTCCCTTTTTTTTTTTTTTTTTTTTGGGGATCGGTAAAGATATAATATTGTTGATGAAACATCTTCTGTTTGAAGGGGAGCTTTTGGAGCAATGGTAAAGTTGTCTTCGTGTGAGGTCATGGTTTGATCCGCGGAAGCAACCATTAATGCTTCATTAGGGTAGATTGTCTATATCCCAACCCTTGGGATGCGGTCCTTCCCCGGACCCTGCTAACATGGGATGCTTGGTGCACCGGGCTGCCCTCTTTGAATTATAAGTTAGGTGAAGAGGTTTGTTCAACTCACCTTTTCGAAAAATTTGGTAAGTTGAACACAAACTTGTCTTACAATATCTAGGTGATACTATAGAATCTAATGATAGGGTCCTTCTCGTGGTGGCTATAATATCTAGGCAAATTCAGATGAAAAATGAGATCACTTTTAGATAATCTGATGTAGTTTATGTCCTACTTAGAGGGCTTTGCTTCTCTTTATAATCCCTCAGTATGTGCGTGTTTTGGGCTAATGCCGTGGAGGAAATAGCCCAAAGTAGTTATCTTGTTGTCACCACTTTGACATAACCCCTTCTAGGTTTCTACCCTTACTTTCCTACTATTTAGGAATAAGGAGGCACTTGGGACCGGCTAGATTGACCACTGATGACATTAGGCCCATAATTTTCATTGAAAGCAATCACTTGTTTTTCAACACTGACAGCTGCAGAAGCAATGCCTCCATATTCCAACATCACTTTCTGCCTTAATGATAGTTTAGTGGCACTTTGGCGTCCAGCTATGGTTTGAGATGTCTTATGGCTGCTTTACTGTATCTCATCAACTGACTTTTCTTGTTGGGATGAATTTTCAACCGTAGGTCTTTCTTTGGCAGGCAACATTGTTGGTTACTTTAGCAAAAGCTTCCAAGTATCCTGTTTGTGGATTGTGAGTGTTCAATAATAAAGCAATAGCTGAAGTCTATGTTGCACGGACTCTTCAAAA
Organism: Lycium barbarum; assembly: GCF_019175385.1. Lineage (NCBI taxonomy): Eukaryota > Viridiplantae > Streptophyta > Magnoliopsida > Solanales > Solanaceae > Lycium > Lycium barbarum. The sequence continues at coordinate 130,914,727 of NC_083342.1, forward strand.
ATATCGTCGGGTGCGTGTCGGATACTCCAAAAGTAGTGCATTTTTGAAGAATCCGACACGGGTGCGGCAATGAAAGTGAAGATTCCGCGCAACTTAGGTTGAAGTAGTAGGATGGGAATAGAGTAGTTGAGTTCTAGAGAATTGCTAGAGAGCAAGAGTGGTCTTATTTTGAAGAAGAAAATAAAGGTGCTTGTTGTTTATCGAAGAATGTCTGTGTTGCTATTGCAATTGTAAAATGTCAAAAGGATCAGATATGTACTCAAGAACTCTAGAAGTGAGAACATTTTCAGTGAAGATTATGGACAAAGTGCACTTTGAAAAATTAATCAGGTGCAGGCAAAAAGGTAGGTAAACAATAGCTCCCGAATTGCTAAAGTTCAATATGTTATTCATCTTAGTGTTGACATTCTAGGAGATTGAAGAAGTATTCATTTGTTGAAGAAGTGTCAACAATTAATAGTGAACAGGTGATTGAGAACATCCACGTAAAAGTAGCAAGTGATTACAGTGGATTTTAGTGCTCAAAGTTAGAAGTGGATATGGCTAAATGATTGCACTAACCTAATCCTTCCCTCAAAGCAGGAGAACAAACAGAAAAAGATTTCCTATGCTGCTTAGCCATTTTTTTTTATTATCTTGTTCTTATGGACTCTACTGACTCTGAAATCTGCTATGTTGGCCTTTGATAAAGAATTGTTGTTGTTTTCTCATGTTTACGTCCAGTAAGCTCAAGGGCCGTTCTTTAACTTTCACACCTTATTTTCTTTTTATTTTTTCCTGAAAAGGAACACAACTCTGTAACTAAATGCAAGCAAATCAAAGATGATTGTGTCTTTGTAGTTGCCTCAAGCTCAACCTGGATGAGCTAATTGTGAAGTGAGATGAAGTGTTTAAACTGAGCTGAACTGCAACTGAGCCTGTTTTTTCTTGTGTGGTTGAGGATTTCACTAATGTTGCAAAAATGTTTAGTGTCCTCGCCTCCTATGTTCGACAATTTGTTATCTTGAAAAACATTGGGTGCTGAACTACATAATATAGTTATGTAATACATATATTACTGCTAAAATACAATTCTACAATTGTTCAAAAAAAAAAAAAATACAATTCTACACTTGCTTTAAGATTTTGGTGGGGGTGCATGTAATTCATCTTAAGCAGTACGAGTTAATGTGTATACTCATCGAATTGGAGCTTGTCTTGTTTTTTTTTCCCCTTCCAGTCTGCTTTGAGTTCAAATGCTCAAGTAGTATTCAGGATCTCTTTGTATGTGCGTATATGTTTTGAATTATATGATCCATGGCAAATACATAGATATGGACAACTTTGTCCTTTTTCTTGTGATGATTTCTATTGGATGCATAATCTAGAACGTTTAGCCTATATTTGTTCAATATGTCAATGGAAAGATGTTGTTCAGCATAGGTATTTTTCTGCATATTGAATTCTGAACATGCATTTTGGTCATTCGGGATTAATTCCAGTCTGTTGTGTGTTAGTTACTAAGAAGTGATTTACTATGATTAGGTCATATCGGTGTTTAAAGAATAGTAGACATTGTCAAGTGTTAAGAATAACATTTTCTTGGGATTCTTTGCAGTATCGGCAGATGAGACGGAGAGAACAAGACCGGCTTGCAAGGATGGATGTTGACTACCAGAGAAGGAAAGAGATTGCTGAATTCAACTTGAGAAGAGAAGAAAAATTAAAAGCTACAGAAGAGCGGACAGCAAAAAAACGTGCAAGGCGGCAGAAGAAAAAGCAGAGGAAGAAGGAGAAGAAGAGTAGTTCTGGTGCAGGCGGAGAAGAAAACCATAGGGAAGAGTTGTCCGGTGATGATGAAGCTGACTCCGACAACAACTAAGAAGGGAGAGATGATTTGACTTCAAATTTAGCTTTGCCAAGACGCTTGGATCAGGAGCTTGCATGCGCTATATAGTTCGAAAACTTGAGATGATGTAACATAAGTAACACTGAACAACTTTTCAAAATATTCCTCCTGTTCTTTTTCTCTGTTTTTCTTAGTTGAAAAAGATTGGCCTCTAGAATACGTGGGGCTTGGAATTTTGATTCGTGAAATCTAGATGGTCAATGGACGGCAAACTTGGCTACTAAGACTATATCACGTGTCCATTGTCAGCATAGTAGGGCGTTACCCAGTCTACTGGTAATATATAGTCTTTGGGAGGCCCCAACCTCTAGCATTTACTTGAAATTATATTTGAATCATTGAAACAAATCATCACTACCAGTTGGTGGGCAGCACCAATTGTTGTTGTCCTCTTTTGCGTACGATTTAAGAAACCAACACATCGTTTACATCTTTTCTTTTCCAGGGGCAGAAGTAAAATAATAGTGAACCCAAAAAAGAGTATAAAATAATCAAAAACTCTCAAGCATTCAACGGTTGGAACAACATCCCTTGGCTAAAGTAAATTTGTTCCTATTAAAGGCAGCGTTGACATAAATACGAACAGGTTAGGTAGTCTTTTTGAGAGAAATTTTTTATATGCACAATGTGAAATTCTATTTTTACAGTGTAATGCACTCATTTGTTTAATTTGTGACCTGTAATATGTACATTAGACTTATGACAAGTTAGTTGTTGGCCATACAATAGGGTTGCAGAAGCAAGAAGGTTATAGTTTTACCCAACAAGGTTCCATTTGTTTAATTTTGATTACTCTCTTTGGTGCATTTGATGATGCAATTACTTGTAATATTTCATTTGATCCTAAATTTGACCCCATCGTCCTTAGACATATAGTATTTATGAAATGTAAGGTTTTTTTTAAAAAAAAAAAAGAAAAAAGAAAGAGAAGAAAAGAAACAGCCTTCACCTTTCCCCCTTTACCATAACGTCTTTTTGATATATTTTTTCCTCATTACTTTTGATTGATAATGTTATTGTTTAATCGTTAATCCATTAGTAAGGCTGGCAAATTTGAAAAGTTGAACTGATTTACCAAAAATATACTGTCGTCGACCTTTACAGAGTCTTCCTTCCAGCGATTTCATTCATCGGTTGCAGATTAGGCAAAACCCTAATCGACATGGGAGATAATCGTCAGTCTTTTGTCCATCATTCTCTTGGTGGCGGCCCAGGTTTCTCTCTCTCTCTCTCTATATATATATATGCATCCAATTAATGTTTCTCTCTCTCTCTCTCTATATATATATACATGCATCCATAGCCCCAATTCATGCATGTCAATTAATTCAGATTCGACATTGACCTTATCGCATTTATTAATCAATGCATCAATTCAGTATGGATTTTGAAGCACCACTTGATCACGATTATAATCAACTTTTATTTTTCTATATAAAAAAATGCTCCATGTGTCCCAATTTATGTGAACTTTTCTAGTTTTGAGAGTTAATCTGACTAAATTTTGAAGCTAAATTGGATTAGATTAACTCGATATTTTTAGATTAAAATTTATGTATTTGAAAACTACATGAAAAGTACTATAGTTGCAACTTTTCTCATATCAATTTGTTGACAAAGTACATCTTACAATTTGAATCTCCAGAAGCGAAAAATATAACATAAATTGGGAGAGAATACTATTCAATTGCAATTTTTTTGTTGAAGTGCTTAATTTTTTTTTTATTTATTGCAGTGGCGGATATGCTGTTGTGGAGGAGATGGTGTGCTAGTGTTACTCTTCTTGTTAGTTCCACTGCGCTTTGGATTCTGTTTGAGAAAGCTGGCTATAATGTCCTTTCCTTTATTGCCAATGTTATGTTGCTTCTAGTTGTTATTCTCTTCTTCTGGGCTAAATCTGCCTCGCTTCTTAACAGGTAATGAGATAACTGCGTGTAATGCAATTCAACTTTTTCATTATAGTTTCTGATTGCTCTCTGAATAAGATTGGCGGATCATCGATTTTGTCTTTAATACTGTATTTGAAAATTAAAGCCTACTGTTAGTTAGTGGGTGCATCTGAAGTAGATCTGCCTCTGGCTGTTGCATTTCAGTTGTGGTTCTGATTGTGTTGTCTTTTTAATGATTATGCTCTAGTAAGACTTTTTTCTCAGAGTATTAGACTACCTAGTATTATTCGCGTTTTCCCTTATTTTTAGATTTCTATTACGACCTGTTGTTTATTTAGCCTCGGTTGTCATCGTTCTTTGAGCCGAGGGTATATCGGAAACAACCTCTCTACCTCCCAAGGTAGGGGTAAGTTCTGCATACACTCTACCCTCCCCAAACCCCGTCATGTGGGATTACACTGGGTTTGTGGTTGTTGTTGGTGGTGTTGTTGTAGTAAGACTTTTTATGGATTACTGAATCAATTATGTTTATACAATTACAGGCCTTTACCTCCGATCCCTGATTTGGAGGTTCACGAGGAATCTGTGGTGAAGGCTGCTGACTCGATGCGTGTTTGGATCAATCATGTCCTGATGATTGCCCATGATATTGCTATTGGTGGGAATTTAAAACTTTTTGTTAAGGTCTGTTTTTATAGGACCCTTTCCATTTCAAGCATCATGTTTGTCACGTTATGGTGCGTCATGTTTTGTTAACATTTACATTCTGTTAATATGGATTGGTTTATCAGGTTGCTCTTGGATTGTGGCTGATATCTTATGTTGGTAGTTTTTTCAACTTGCTCACTTTCATCTACATGGGTGAGTAGGTTCTTTTCAGGTGATATAAGTTGTTGTTTGGGATTTGTCCTTGACTGGATTTTGTATCTTACTTTCAGGAATTCTTTTTAGCTTGTCTGTGCCTCTGTTGTATGACAAGTACCAAGATCAAATTGATGACAAGCTTATTATAGCACAAAAGGTCATTCAGACACAGTACAGGAAAATTGACGAGAATGTACTGAGAAAGATTTCAAGGTCTTCAAATAAGGAAAAGAAGACTCAGTAAAATGTAATGTCTCCTCGCACCCCTTTCTCTTTCGTTCTCTTTCTCTCAGATACAAAGATATACATGCGCTTTTCTGTTCTTTCCTATGCATATCTTCACAGGATGTCTGGGTTCTGTTGTCTTGTGAAATGCCTATAGAATTAAACATTTGCTTGTCACAATAATGTTCTGCTGCTCTGAATCCTTTATGCTGTGCCTTTTGATCTGTAAGCAAAATACATTTGTGCTGCTATTAGTTCTTGATATCCTAATAGATAGGGGGCACTAATAAGAGTTATTTTACTTGCTGCTTGACTTGTTTTGGGACGAATTTTCATATTTCTTGGCTGTATAATTAGAAGAACAATTGACTCTCCATCTGAAGACTTTTAATAATGCAGCTATAACCCTGATGTATGATTTCCCTCGTCCTTTCCCTTTTATGGGCGTATTGATAGTCCGCTGACCAATGAAGACAGATTCTTTTAGCTAAGCAACATATTTGTGCTTCAGATGCCTTAATTTTGGAAAAATTTGGAAACATGGGAAAAACCATAGAATTAAGTAAAAGAATGTGGAGAAAGTTACATGTAAGAGAAGATACTGAAGATCTGTCTTATTTTATCTTTTTATGCCTTTCAACTATGTAATTATCATTTGCTCTTGGATATCCCTCTTTTCCCTTTAAAGAACTAAATGAATGTCATTTGTGATTCCTTTGACCAGAAGTGACTCTAGTTACCCTAAGGCCCAAATATTAGTACGAGTAGAAGTGGAAGGATAGAAAATGGTCGTTACATAGAGAATAAGTGAAACGATTAAGAGTCTTTGGGGACTAAAGGGCAAATTTTTCTTTTCCAGATCTATACATCTGACTATTCTGGTATTTCCTGAAGTGGGTTTATTTCCTAAGAACTAAGCGTATCTCCATGTTTCCTTTGTATGGAGTCTCTAGTCATCATATCTTCATTCTATAATGCAACGAAGAGGCAATCAGTTGGTACATCCGCACAAACTTATGTTAGATCACACTTTGCCAAGAGCATTTTTTTGGTTCAGGGAGTAAAATGTCAAAATTGTTTCATCCATTTTGCAGGTGATTTTCTTGTTTCACTGAGACTTTAGACATGACAAAGTGCCCCTAAATAAGAATGTAAATTTTCTATAATATCTCAAACAAAATATTTTATCTTAAATTTGGATGATGATGTATTTAGCCCATTTTTATTCCTATAAAGTAAGGTCAGCTTGTGGTTCTTCTTTTCTTATTGCTATCTAACATATGCTTCATATGTAGAAGAATGACTGCAGTAGTAAACTAGTGGTGGGCCAGGAGACGTTGCTCCCCAACTTTTGCATTGCTTTATCCCTTTGTACACCTCAGAATTTAGAGATTGATACTAACCAGGGGCAGATCCAGACATTTTCTTAATAAAGTGCAAACATGATAAATGAATCTACTATCCTGTGTCATGCAAAAGCATGGAAAATGTTGGTTTATTAAATTTATTAGTGCATATATTCGCTAAACAGGAATTTTGAATAGAGAAACTCAAAGAAAATAGAACAGTTAAATTTATCCCTGAGAAAATTTTGGATTGGACTTGCATAGCAAATTAAACTATCAAACAATCAAAAGATGAATAGATCATCCTTCTGTCCTAAGTCAACAGACCATTTCACCTAACCGCTCTTCAGAGATCAACCAAACACGAGTGGTTCCTTTAATTTTTAAAAATAAAGTTCATATCTAGAATCTACATGAAAAATAAGACACTCATGTTTGTTCCAATACTTAATAGTCCGTCTGTTAAGACAAATTAGGTGTTTTCTAACACTAGAGGTTCTCTACATTTTCTACGATAGATCTAAACAAACTAAAAAGGTTTTTGGAATGTAAAGTAAAAAAAGTTAGGACAAATGGAATAGAAAGGAGATTTCGTTCAAGGTCAAAAGTTCTATAGTTTTTTTTTCCTTAATGCCAAGAGTAAGTTATACATACTTCATTTTACCTTCTATATATGTGAATAATCTTCTAAATAAGCCATAAGCCTTTGGCATAAAAGCTTCCCTCACTGTTTTGCTTCTAAAGTTTATTGACAAATGTCACAAGTCAATTCACAACAACAGTAACAACAGCATACCCAGTGTAATCCACAAGTGGAGTCTGGGGAGGGTAAAATTCTGAGTTTGGGTTCCAAGGGATACCTCTGCGGGTTGAGTCAGGCAATTAGACTTCTTGCCTTTGCAGTGAGATTCTTATTTCGTGTTCTGATTTTGGTTAGAGGTGTGATTCATGCGAACCAGATAGACAACCTTGCTGATATGGAGATTCATCTCCTTACTGTTGTTCAAACAACATCCAAGATTCCAAAGGCAGCTTGTAGATAGGATTTTTGTGTCTGCACTTGGAAATATTTCCTTTCCGCTAATATAAGACATGTACATACATTCCAAACTTATCTAAACATTAGGCAGCCATTCATCTTAAGAAGTACTATACTTCTGACTCGTTTATGCCAAGCTTCCGAGTTGAGTATATTCACATTATTTGTTGTGTTTCAAAAAGATTCTAAACCTATTTCAATTATATATCTTTGGGGAATTGGTGGGCATGTATATTAGCTCATTGGAGCACTGTTTACTTTTACCCACTGACAGCAGAGATTTAGGATCTCTACTGCTTCATCTTGAACATCCACATTGATCTCTGGAATCATAGCAATGAATTTACCAATAGTTACCATGAACAATCACTGTTTAGCATACAGAAATATCCTAATTCCAGCGCGAACATACATTTCCAAGCAGCTACATACACTAGGTCAGTTGACCTGTATAGACTTAGTGGTGAGAAACTGGTTGGTGTAAATAATTAGAAGCTATACGTCCTTTTGCCTCCACCCTCATCTGTCAATTTTCTGCTGATGAGGAAATATGTTTCCTTTGCTCCTTTTCTTGATTTCACGACTCTTTTACTTCCATTTCAACTTTGTTTCCCCTTTGATAGTGGATTAAAGCAGATAGCTTTGATGCATTATTCCGTGTTCATGCATGAAACTTTGTTCTCAGAATTTTCTGAAATCTGTTTTATTGTTTTGTAGGTTGACCTAGGACTGCACCATCCAACATCGATGGGATGAGATTTAATTGCCTTGTAACACATCGGTTTTAAGAAGATTGAACTTAGTAGTTATTTCTTATTTTTTGTGAATGGTTCTCGATGATCTTGGTTAGTGGAAGTGCCTGTGGCAGATGAAGTAATGGTTTACATGATTGGAATTGAAATAGTGGCATGGTCATTTGATTGGTAATCCACAAGCATTTCAATGGTGCTAGTGCATACTCTGGAAGTTCTCTTTTACTATGATTTAATATATATCTGATGCTTGTTGCCTAGTATTTGTACTCTAATCTAGTATACTTTGAGCACCTTAGTAACTGCAGTTCAGCTTTTTCCTTTTTCAGTTTTTTGGTTGTGTAGTTGATGGCCAGCTCTTTCACGCGAATTTCTTTTAGGTAACATTGGAAAAAGGTTCCCTTTGGCTGGGGTGGTGTTGGGGAAACTGCTCTGTAATGATGTGAATGTTGTGGGGGTGTTACAGTTTAATCAATTTGTAGGATTTTGTCCTTCCTTTTCTCTTTCTTTTTCTTTTTATTATGTTTTTTTCCGCTAATCTTTTCTGGGAATCTATTGTTAGCACTTAGCAGACCTCCATTCCCGAATGACATTGAAAGATCACATTTTATTTACAGTAATACTGACTAATTTTGTGTCATAGAAAATGATAATAAAAGCAATACTTCAGGGTAACTTAAACAATAACTAATCGGTAGTTTATGTTAATGAGCAAAGTGTAGTTTGAACATTAATTAATGTTATATCGGTTTAGAACTGTTTTATGACGAATCGTATTTTGTGATGTTTAATGGAGTCGTAAAAGTGGTGAACTCGTTCTACTTGAATCGGAATTCAAGTAAGTGTAGCAAAAAGACAGCCCAATGAATTAGGCTGAGCGCTTGTAATGATGCTTTCAGTAGTAGTAAATTGATTGTTTTAATAAAAAGATTTGAATGTTTGTTATTATTGATCAATTAATTAATTATGTTCCAGCCTCAAATGAATTGAGTTTTTTTTTTTTTCAAAAAAAAAAAGAAAAAAAAACTATTACATAGGGGGCAGGGGAAGGGGATTACACCATGTGGGGATTCGAATCTTCACCAACAAGTTGAAAGTTCAGATAGTCAATCAACTGAGCTACTAAATCTCTATAAATGAATTGAGGTTGGTTGAGCATATTGGGGGGGGGGGGGGGGGGGAAGGGGGGAGTGAGCCCAAATTCTGCTTTTGGATTAATTTCTTGGATAAATAAAGGGAGAGAAAAGGAGGAAAAAGATCATAAACAAAATTTGAACTTTCATTTCTTCCGAATTTTAAGTAGGCCGTTGGTAAAACTTTTGGAGGAATCTAACTCAAGAAAACTATTATATTATTAGTCTCAATGAAACATTTCTCTCTTTGATTTCGTAGTCCATCCATATGGTAACATGTTCTTATCTGGAGACCCCATATTATACCAGCATCTCTTTTGGTTCTTCGGTCATCCAGAGGTGTATATTCCCATTCTGCCTGGATCCTCATTCTTTTATTTTATTTTTCTCGTTTCATTTTCCTTTCTTTATTTTATGAGTCTTTCTATCTCTCAGGGTAGGGGTAAGGTATGCGTACACACTACCTTCTCTAAATCCCACTTGCTCCGGGTATATTGTTGTGGTTGTATAAGCACTTGACTCAATTGAAAATTAATGCACTTGGCAAAAACGTTATGATACGAGTAGTACTTTTTTGATATCTTCATGCCACTTACTAGGAACATAAATAAAAAATAAGAATACTAATTCATTGTTCCAAGCCCGATTGAAAATACTATTGTTTGTATAGGAAGGCCAATTCCTTTTATACGTGACGAATTGACGATTCAACCACAACAGCTTAATTTTATTGGTTCACATGGCAAGTCTATCAATTTTTCAAGCTAATATTTTCGTTAAGCACATCAAAATCTTGGGTTTTAGTCGGCCCACATTTCTCGAATGGTTCACTAGCCGTCAAACCTTTCCTATTTCTTCCTCCTTGCTCAGTTTCATTCACCTCTCTCTGTGCTCTTCAAGTAGCTACTCCACTGTTGATAACGCTTTTTTTCCATGTAACTTTTTGTTTGTGTGGAAACTTCAATACATCTACTGATTTTGCGATTGCGTGTTACTCCTATATATATACACATACTATATATATAGCAAGAATTTATTTTATGATAATTTAACTAAAAAGATTAAAATACTGAAGCTATTGTAAGTTTGTATTAAAGTTGTATGATAATTGTATGCTGAGTTTGTAAGACAATTGTATTTTTTCATAAAGTTTTTTTTTTTTTTTGGGGGGGGGGGGGGGGGGGGGGGTGTAAGACAACAGTATTTTAAGTTTTGTATGTTCTTTTAAATTTGCATAAACATAAACTTTATACTAAATTTATACAGTTATTTATATATTTGTTATCGATTTTATACAGGTTTTATACACTATATTTTGATCGAAATTTAGGTCTTGCGTGAGATATACATATTTCATACCAATTGAAATCTTTGTTGACACCCAATTTTGCCCCTCCTTTATTCCAATTCATTTTTCTTGAGCTTCTAAGTTATTGATAAATCAATATCTTATTTTCACCCTTACTTTATTATAATTTCTACTACTATATTAATATTGTTAAGTATTAATACGTCGTACTTCGCTACTTACTTATTATGTATTGATCATAAGATATAAGTTAGGTAATATTTTTACTCTATTATTACTTTGCTTATATTTTATGTATTAATGATAAGATTATTATATTGACGCTAAATTATGAAATTTATTATTATTGTTATTATTATTATTATTACTACATAATATATTTGATCTAATTTAGAAGCTCAAAATATTAATTCAGTCCGTAATTAACCCCAAAAACCATTTGGGCTAACGCTTAACTCGTGGAACCCGCCCACCATACATTTAAACAGATCAACCCACACATTTCTCAACCCAATCGACCCGTTTCGTCCCAAAAACCTACCCAGTCCAGCCCAATTAATTCCCCAAAGCCAACGACCCGACCCGGCCCACTCTCTTTTAAACCTATCCGTCTTCTACAAGCAAAAGAAAAAGGAAAACCTAAAGGGAAAAGAACAGCGCCGCGCCTCTCTCTCGGTTCTTCCTCTCCCCTCGCCATTTAGGGTAAAACCCTAATCACCTTTAACCTTACACAGTCCTGTCCACACCATTTCCACACAAAAAACGTCCCTATGTCTGCTTTACCCGATATTTCTGTCATTGACAGAGGAAGAGATTCCTTTTCTAGTTTCAAACGCATGTTGATCCTAAAAGACCATAAATGGTCGACCCATTTGCAGATAAAATCCAAGTCAACCATTTGAAATCTGCTCGAAAACGCCTTCAACATTCATATTCAAACGGGTCCATTTTTGACTCGTTTTGAAACCCTAGATGGTAAAATCCCGCCCAAATCGAAACCCTAGACTTTAATTTTACACCTATAAATACATCGCTAAGTCTTCAGCCGAAGAAGAGATTTTTATTTTTAGTCCGCAGCTTACTCAAAATTCCTTACTCTCTATTTTCTAGTATTTCATTCGATTCGTCCAAAAAGGAAATACGAAAAACTTTAGTTCGTTAGAGTCCTCAACACTTCCAGTCGAATTTATTTGGCTCAAGTTCGGATCTGTCAATACGAGTGAGTAGATTCGAGGCCATCGACACCCAGTTCACTGTACCCAAAACAGGTCGGCACTGTCCCTCTTTTGCTCTATTTGTTCTAAATAACGTACTCGGTTATGAATGTAATTTACTTGGGTTTAGATATGATGAAATGATTATACGACATGTCGATATTGGTTGTTGATTTTATTTGGTCTACAAGGTCATGGCTGTTTGTTTAAGTTGATAGGATTAATGTTGAATGGCTAGTTTGAGACTTAGGATAGTTTACCATATCATTACTGCATGGTTTAAGTCGAATTCAATTAATTCTAGATGATAGTTGCTGGTCTGGTTAGTTGTAGTTTCCTCTAGCTTGCATTGCCATGACTGTTTGTTAAAGTGGGATCTGATCAATGTTAAAGGGTTGGTTTGAGGTTTATACTAGTTCATATTGTCACAATTGACTGTCTTAAGTTGAACATGATCAGTATTGAACCAGAGCTTTGCAATTTTGCTAGCTTGCATTGATATAGTCGTTTGCTTTAAGTCCATAATGACATAGAAACTGTTCAGTAAGCTTGATGTTTAGGATGTTTTAACTTAGGTTTGGATGTTGCAATGGTATAAGACTAGTATTATTTGCATACTTTATCTTGAATTCATAAGTAGCTAAGTAAATGGATAAGTTGAAATCGCTTTCTTTGAAAGGTCTGTGTTCGGTTTAGGAGGTATAGATGTTTAAGCTTGTAGGGTTGATTTAAGTATATGGGGTGTTGGCTTTGCCAACCCCAAAATCTCTGGGAAACATGTATACTGTTTGGGCTTACATCTAATAGTGAACATGATTTTCCCTTTTTTTCCTTTTAGACTGCTTGTATTCAACTCAGATTGAAAATGACTGTCCTGCTACTTGCTTGTTGTGCATGAGTTTATACAATAATTGTATGTTGTTTGGTGTCATACACAAGATTGTGGAGTTGAGAGAGAAATGTATGGTTTTACCTTGCTTAATTCTGTGTGCATGCTCTCTTGGTGGTGAATGTGTGCATGCTCTCTTTAGTTCTGCCCTTTGATACGAAACTCCTATCTGGACAAACCAGTTATCCTTCATGTATGTCATTTGTATGTGGTTGAGAATGACTCATTTTACAAAATCTCCTTTTGGACTGTGTACACTGATAATATAACTGAATTTAAGAGCATGATATGAGTATGGCTAGTAGAGTTTTGTTTGTGAGGAATGAAGTAATATTTGCTTAAATTCCCTTTGGGTGTCCCTTTTGATAGCTTTAAATGAAGGTTGTGTATACATTAAGTACATTAAGCGTATAAGCGCATGTATGCTTTGTCTGCTTTTAGTATACACGATAAGTGTGTCTTTTATATGTCTTGATATACTTGGTGTATATTAGGCTGGTTTGTGGTTGCTATACTGTTTACTGTTACATTGTGCTGCCTCTCATATTACTTTTCTTTGTTTGCATGAACATCGGAGCCGGAGAGTTTCATTCTGAGACTCGACGACACTGCCAACCACACTAGATCAGAATCCATGGCATTCCCAGAAAATTGTGTTCAGTTGTCATTAGACAAAAATTATAGTGGACTTCGTTTATGTCACGCCCCGAACCATGGCCTGGGCGAAACACGGCACTCCGTGCCTTATTGCATGTGACCGAGCGAACCACATGGCTTGCTGAATCATCATGAGGCATAACATGAGCGGAATATAACGTGAATGCATGATAAGCCTTTATAAAACGTAGTAAGTCATAATACTTATAAAAATACTTGTTTAAACATAAGTGCGGAAACAACATGAATGAGCCAAAACGGCTATATTACTCTGAATGTCTAACATAACATAACTGACTTGTCTAGTCTATGAAACCTCTATCATGAGTCTAACTGGAAAACATACTTACTGGGACAAGGCCCCCAGCATACCTTAGATGCATAACTAATCATAAAACAAAAGTTGACTAAACCCCGAATGAGATGGGGCTCACCAATAAGCTGATACGAACGCTGTCCTACTGAGCAGATGTGTCGTCCTGTATATCAGTACCTGCATCGTGAAATGCAGGCCCCCGGGCAATAAAAGGGGACGTCAGCACATTGAATGTACTGGTATGTAAAGCAACTGAAAGAAATAACATGGGACATGGAATAACATGATAAGAACTGAAACTGAAAACCTGGACATGAGCATGAGCATGGGTACATATATATATATATATATATATATATATATATATATATATATATATATATATAACATAAGTAAAACATGATAAGTAGGGAGAGCATTTCATAAACCGACATGTGATATCATCACGTGGAGTCTGGTACCTCGCCGGACCAGCAGAGCCTTCATACCTTGCCAGGGTATAAGGTGGTAACGTGCCTGATGGATCCATTCAGTGTAAAATTAAGGTATCGTCCTAACTGGGCGGGGGGATCCTTGTCCTATGGTGGCTACATCGTTTCAGGCTATCTGAGCCTTCTCAGTAATTCGTGCAACTCCCAAAAACATGAACATAATATAGTTGGCTAAGAAGCCCATGATTTTCGTGAATTAACTTGTACTTGTCTTGTAATCATGATTTCACGAAATAACTTGTAAACATGGTTTCATGAAATAACTTCTAAACATGGTTTCATGAAATAACTTGTATTTAGTATGTATGTAGCTTGTATCATAGCATGAAAGTAATTATATAATATAGTTGCATGAAAACTTGTAGACATGTAGGATATTCATGAAATAATCATTTTTATTTAAAAACATGCATGCAAGAACCCATGGAATACGAGATATGGGTTTTCATGGATTACAGACTGATTCTCAATAATCATATGGAGTTATTAAGAACACAATGATAGAATCATAGCAATTCATACACAATATAATCATGGACATGGACCTAGGGTTATCATGAACATAGTATAGAATAGAAACCCTAGTTTTGTAAAGAATCATAATTTATGGATTATGAGGCGTGGGGAAGAACAATGATGTTCCCACACGTAGATGATAACTCTACATACCTGGTAATGCTCCAAAACTTGAATTAAAGAGTTGAACTTTGAAGAAGATTTCCAAAATCTTGAATTCTTGAACCTTGAGATGGATTTTCTTGAAAACCCTAGTTTTGGAATGATGATTTCTTGTTTAGATTACAAGGATATGTATTAGAATTGACTTGGAATAATTAGAGTAGGCTTATCTTGGTGTTCTTGATGATGGAAGAGGGTAGGAGGTCGTTCTAGGGCTTGAAGGAATGAAAAATAATGATGTGAACTGATACGGACGAATATATACTGTTCTGAAAAATTAAAATTTCCGCCCAGTTAAATACTGGCCGTATTTTGAAATACGGACTGCACTGCGTCTCTTCAGTAAAATGGCCATAACTCTTTGCACAAATGTCCGTTTGACCCCCATAATATACCGTTGGAAAGGTATTTCAAAGCTCTACAACTTTCAGCAAGGAAGTTTTCCCAAATTCCAAATATATTTTAAAATACGAGCCGTATTTTTAAATACGATCCGTTTTTAACAATGTAGCCTCCAAATGTCAAATTTCAGAATGCCCAGAAATCTTTAGTACCAGTTTACGACTTGAAATACGGCCCGTATACTGAAATACGATCACTGTTCATGGGCGTAAACCCCCATCTTACAACTGAACAGGGAAATTCCAATTCCTACATTCTTTATCTGATTTTCTAAGCTTAGGATCATGGTCGAAGCTTACGTTAAAGGTACGGGGTGTTACAGTTTACTATTCATTATCTGATACTTGTTTGTGGTTGAACATCTAACTGCTTATATGTGGGATTATTTTTTTTTCTTGGGCAAAGTCTAGTCGTTACAAATGGAGTATTAGCCCCTTAACACAGCCAAGTGACTATAGGTAGCATAAGTTTGGGGTTCTGCTTGTTCCTAAATAAGAATCCTTATTGGTTTGGTATTTTAATTCATGGGTTTGATGCTTAAAAAATATAGATCACTTCCAGTCATTTTTTATGCTATAGTACATTTTTGAGTCAAAACATTTTTTTTTTAAATTTGCTTTCTATTTAGATATAAGTAGCATCATTTTAATTTCTTCCAATGTCAATATTTTCAATAAGTATTAAAGGATGTCGATAACATCATTTTTCAAAATGGGAAAATTGATTTACAAGACGATTTTAAATGAAATTGATGCAAATGTTTCTCTAAATTGATTAAATCAATTCCCTCCCGATACCTGGATTTTAAGCATCTTTACACTCACACCCAGCCTTTTAAATTAATCCTACAAGTCCTATTTTAAACAGCATTCTTATTTATCTATCTATAACTTTAGCAATACTCATAAAGATACTTTCTTAAATGTTGTAAAATGTTACATCTACATTTTTAGCCTTAATTAACTAACACAAGTCCGGTCGGTTAACCATTTATTAAATGGATCTTAAAGGGTGTCTAATACCTTTCTTTTAGATTAATTGAACTCTTACCTAGAATCTTTAAGTTAGTAGACCTTAAAACGGAGTTAACTTTAAAAATAACTTTAATGAACTTTAGGTGTCCTAATTCACCATAAATAATTAGGTGGCGACTCCTTAACTTTAATTAACCCCGGAATTACCGGGATGTTGTAAACTATTTTGACTTCGGTTAAAATAGGGTCTAACAATCTTTACACTAAAACAAACAAAATATTACTAAACTCACTCAGTCTCAAGATGAAAATAAATATGTTATACACTCACTCAGACTTGATCTAAATATTACTAAGATTAAAAACTTGAAAAGGGAAAGTATTTATAAGCATTTA
This sequence comes from Lycium barbarum, assembly GCF_019175385.1. NCBI lineage: Eukaryota > Viridiplantae > Streptophyta > Magnoliopsida > Solanales > Solanaceae > Lycium > Lycium barbarum. The sequence continues at coordinate 130,931,189 of NC_083342.1, forward strand.
AAATTCAAAAAATACTTAATATCAACCTGAATCAACATATCGATAATATTAGCTAGATGTCATCAGAAAAGGGAACAAATTTATATCAAACAAAATTAATTAAAAAAACGATTACAACAATCAGAGACAAACAAATCAAAAATTTACAAAACCAAAAAAGATCGCTATATGCACAACCCGAACTAATTTAATCTTGGACAAAATCTCATCGGCAGTACATTTGTTCGATGTGAATAGCTTTTGTTCCACAACCTCCTTGATATTCTATCGTAAATCTTCTCTGTTTTCGCTCTATTCTTTCACCACAAAATCAAACTTTTTGTCCGCCACCTTTTTTGTTGCAATGCTGTTAGCGATGACTTTCAACTGAAAATGTTATAACTAGAGTTATTACAGTAAAAATTAAAGTGGAAGGTGAAGAATTTTCTAAGTAATACGTACGTGTTTGTGTTAAACAAACTTGAGTTCAATGACCTGTAAATACTAGTTAATTCGTTTCATTCTCGTCCTTGTTGGGACATAGTTAATCAATTTATGTGTGTTTGGGTTGGTGAATGTGAAATATATTAGGTTTTGAGCGGTATCTGTTACTATACCAACGTCCACACATTCAAATTGAATATCAAATCTTACCTCATGGGAGGAGATTTGAGATCCGTAATCCTCGCTTTGCTTACGCAACTACTTTGATCACTTCTTGCTACACTGTATCCTCCGCCGCTCAAACACATTCATTATTTCCCTCTCTTCTTTGTCATGGCTTTAATGTTACTCAAAATGTCACCTTAAAAGCATCCAATACTTGTATGGTGTTTGGTGACAAAGAGAGTTCGCTTTTTATTCACTCTTTAGAATGACTAATATACCAATATTTATAACACATAATTAGAAAGATTCGCACATAAGATATTCTCCATTTATGTTTAATTTATGACGTTAGATTAAATTTTATAAAATTATAAATATAAATTAGTTTTGATGCAATACATACATTGAGTAATAAAATATTTGGAGTATATTAATTGGATGAACTCCTGTCCTTTAAATTGGGCTGAGAAAACAATAATTATTGGCTTTATAACAAGAATTGATTTTATGAGAATTTAACTGCTATAATAGAGCCATTTGTTGAGAGCAGTTGTTTAGTATTGTATAATTTATTTTTGAGTTTCATGACCCGCAAATAATAGTAATCTTCCAGCTTTACACATATCATGTTTAGAGCTACAAGACATTCCATATATTTAAAAAGTCTTTTTATTTTCTTAAACACCGTGTCACTTTAAGATCAGACAACAAATTGACACAGAGGAAGCCTTTTAATTTTGGTTTGAGCAATAATTTTACCTTTGTATCCCTTGTTGTAACTTTTCAGTTTCCAACATTACCCTTGGTTACAAAAACCCCTTGACCTAGCGTTCCCTTTTATTTTTTTCTCTTTCTCTTCCAGCGGTTTCTTCAACAATAGGTAAACTTCTCCGCTTTTTTACTTTTTATTTCTGCTATAAAATCTCCAAACAAAAAAAAGACAAGTGTCTTCAAATTGGTTGTGATGATTGAATTGTTCAGGCCTTTGTTGTTGCTAGTAGGGATTTTCTAATTCCTTTCCTTTAAATCGTTATTTTGAAGTTGTTTTATGGTGAGTGAATTGTTTAAGATGAGGAAAAAAAGTAAAACCATTAAAAATCAGCGTCAGCTACTTTCTACTCTAATTTCACATTGATAAACAAGAATTGAATGATACAATAAATTAGGATAGAGGGATCAGTATGCACAAATCCAACTCAACCTTGATTGCATATGTAGATGTAATTAGGATAGCTGGTGCAAAGCCAAGATTTCAACTTTATGGGTTTCTAGATTTTAGATTTTAGAATGACGACATTAAGTGGTAATAATTGGGTTCTAAATTTAATATTTGTATATATTTAATGAATTTATTAACAAAAATACATTGTTCGAGCAAAAGTTACTGCGTTCGGCTGAACCTGTATCAGGGCTACTAGCTCCGCCCCTGATGTGAAGCACCCCAAAGGTTCGCTCCATTTTTTTCCCTTGTCTCTTGTTTCTCAAAATCATTTAAATCGTTAGTTTTTCGTTAGGGAGCCTCATTCATTTAGTTCTTTGTCTTTGTTGGCTCATATTGCAGCTACTTATAGTAAAGTTGATAATTGATCATTTTTGTTTCAGGGTAAAGTTTATTCCTTTCTGAAGAAAAAATGAAAGAGGAAGAAATAAATAGGTGCCAGATTCAAGAATGGTACCCCAAATTTAAATCTGATTCCATAAAAACAATGATTCATGAGCTACCCGAATCCTTTGTAGAGTACCTTACCAATGATCACGGTCCATTCCTTCTCCCTCTTTCTATTGATGATGATGATGCACTGCCTAATAGGATCCATAAACCTGAAGAAGAGGAGGACTTTGAAGTATCTGAAGGGTCGGAAGACGAATCAGAACGACCATCACCTCCTCCTTCTTTCCCGGAACTGGAAACGAAGATCAAGGAATCTATAAAGGCCCTTGGGGGTTCTGTCTTCCCTAAGCTTAATTGGAGCGCACCAAAAGATGCTGCATGGATCAGTTCAACTGGGAATCTTTGTTGCAACTCTTTCAGTGAGGTTGCACTATTACTACGGGCATCGGATTCTCTAATCCATGATCTATGCCATGTCTATGATTCGTGCTGTGATAAGACTGTCTCGAGGCCCTCAAAGTTTTTCCTTGCACTTCGAAAATGGTATTCATCCCTGCGCCCCGAGATGGAATTTCGCTGCTTTGTACGCAATGGGATCCTTGTGGGGGTCTCTCAGCGCGAGGTGACTGGATTCTATCCTGGTCTTCTTGAGAAGAAAGACGAGTTGATAACAATAATCCAGGCATTTTTCAATTATAAGGTGAAGGGAAATTTTGAATCAGAAAGTTATACATTTGATGTGTATGTCACAAATGATGAACGAGTTAAGCTTTTGGATTTCAATCCTTGGGCCGCATTTACCTTACCTTTGCTTTTCACCTGGGAGGAATTGGAAGATAAGTTGAGGGAAGAGGGAGATTGCTTGGAGTTTAGAATTGTAGAAAGCCAGTGTGGGGTCCGTTCTGGTTTGAAAACTGCTGTTCCTTATGATTACCTGGATACTAGTCCAGGTAGTGGTTGGGATGAGTTTCTCAGAAAGGCTGATGAGCAATTGGCACAACAGATCAGGTCTCCTCAAGCAGGTGCTTGATTGCTAGATGTTCAAAGATGGTATGATACCTTTTTCGAGTAATTAACCAATAATATACTTGTGGTTTGTTATAATAGTTCTTGATCTATGCAAACCAGATCGATGTTCTTATTTATTTATTTATTTATTCTTCTTAATTCATTTCTTTTAAGAAGATGATTTGTTTTCTTTATTAAAATGCGTGCCTTGATTCAGGATGACATATAGGAGTTCCTAGCTTGTGTGCTTGATTTATGACACAAGTTGACATGATAATCTTCTAAATTGGTTTGATGGTTAAATTTATATGTTAAGTACTGTATCTAATAGCTGGATGCACTCCATTTGGACAAGTGATCTTGTAGCTTTAAGCATTTCACATATGTCGAACTATGTAACAGTAATGGCTTATACTTTTGTACTCCAAAGTGCTTTAAAGAGCAAAGGGTGGATAACTAACGAATATGGTAGAGTTGAAGTACCTCAAGTATGTTCTTTATAACTTCACAACATAACAATGAGAAGATAAAACGTCAGAGTAGTGGCGTTAGGACGAGCCATTTGAATTTTCGAACTGTATGCAGTATGTCGCCTGCCTGCCACTGAAATCACCATTTCCTAGCTGACTTGCATGTATTAAGCTGGCTGCCAGCATTCATCCTTAGCTAGGATCAACTCTCCATAAGATTGATAGTTGCTTTACTTAGATTCCGTGTTTGTGAACAAAGCGGATTTGAACTTGTCTCTCATCCCAAGGCATAACTTGTATCTATGCGCTTTCGGAGTTCATTAGCCATCCTTGCCTCGTCATGTTAATCGTACGAACCTCTTCTATGTCATTTATCAACAACGGGGGAACAAATCAAACTAGCAAAACTCACATTAGGCTTGGGATAATCAGGGTCACAAGGGTGACTTCCACCATATTAAGGTAATCCTCTACATTGAGTTATATCCCTTCCACGCCCCATCGAGAAATAGAATTGACTAATCCTAAGTCAAAGGGTGAAGAAATTCAACGCCGCTATTCTTGGACATCCTTACTTCTAAAAAAATAAAGTGCTAAATCTTTGTAATATATGTTTAAGTGAGAACATATACTAGTAGCCGTTATGAATTTTCTAGTAAAAATGGAAGAAAGTTTGCTATGACCAACTTTGGATGAAGCTTGTATGGACAATTGTAAGAAAACTCTCCAGACAATATACGTTGAATGAATAAGTATTGTTTGTCTCCATCTCCATGTATGTATATATACATAGAAGACGGAGGTGTTCTGTGTAACCATACATACTTTCATATTATACACATATAATATTAGGTGTATAATACTTCAGTCTTTGGGTTTACTCTGAGATTACCCATTGAGCGAGAACCACATGCTGCTATTGAGTGTTGAGAGGGACTTCCCATCATCTAATTGAAATAAGGTGTGCATGTTTGGATGAAGAATGCTTGCTTATCATGTGGATAATGACCGACAAAGTTGCGACTTTTCTGAATTTGAATCCATTGTCTGTGCTCCTAGCTGTTAGACGTCATCTTCCTTTTGCCTACCAAAACTCATTTGGTTACGGTGGCTGAATGTTACAGAGTAACAAATATATCAATTCCTTTATGGTTGAGTTTCAGATTTTATGTCAGATGTAGATTTGTTTTTTATTTTTGCATTCTTCTCCCATTGTCTGACAACTCTGTGGATGCCTTCTTACAGGAGACAACCCTGATGTCTACGGACCAGGACTGTTTTCAAGAGGATTTGGGTTTTACTCAAATTGTTGTGCGCATTGGATGTAATTTACTGTCATCGAAAGGGACCATTATGTCCACAATTTTCATCACTAAGTTATGCTTTTAGGACATTTTTAGATACGATGTTCTAATATACGTAACGTTATAGTTAGTGTGGTAAAAGGACTGCTTGTTAAAAACAAGCATTCTGTGCCTTTTTCATTTTCTTTTGGCATGTCAAGGCATGACTGATGTAATATGAAGCAACTAGTGCAAACGTGCAAGCTGTCTTTGACCTAGACTATGTATAGTTGAATTCTTTTTTACTAAACAAAACAATGTGATGTTTCACCCTCGTGATGATATTTTAGATCTCTGCTTCAATTATCGACTTGCTAATTCAAGGAGTTTTAAGTAGAGGATATGTCAACACTATAAGCTCTCATGAGGTAGGCATAAATAGAGAAGACTTAAGGCCATCATCTGGTTGAATCCATAAGTACCCTGCAACTAATATGTCTAAGACAACGATGAGCATTTTGAAAATATCGTGCAACTTCCCATGAACTTCTAAATCTGCGAAATCTGCAAATCTTCTTAGAATGTTAAGAACATTATTGTCCATTGTCTTAGTTCCTAAAAGAATAAATAGAAAGAACAAAAAAAAAAAGAGGAACCATAGCAGAGAAGGAAAAGGAGAATGTACACAGAGAAAGAAAGAAAGAGGTCGACATCTTATTTCCTAATAGACTAACACAGAAAAAGAGTGCGTTAGGTTTCTTCTTGCACTGTGAGAGGGGTCTTTAACTGGTGGCAAACAACTCCCTTTCTTTTAGACGCAAAAACATATGCAATGATAGTCGTTAGGAATTTTACCAAAAACCTCCCAGAAATTGGAGAAAGAATAATAATTTCATTTGCGCGTCACCAAGAAGTGGGTCACTTATATTATAGTCAAAATACATGGCTGTGATCTCAAAAGCCTATTGCTGAAACTTTCTAGAGTATTATGATGTTGACTCCCCAAGCACCTCATGCAGCCCTTGGAACCGGAATGCCTTCTGAAGTTGGTAAGGTGACTGAGCGCAGCAGCTCCAATGAGAATACCAGACCTAGAAAGTGTGAAACGACGGTATTTGCTGATGCCTGTAAAAGAGAACATGTAAGACAGCAGAGATTAGCAACTATTGTACCAATGTGGGTCACTTGAGCTCACTGAACAGAGCGCAAATGCATGCATGACTTTAGACTACACATGCTGGAAGATCAAGAGATAAAAAGGGACCAACGTGGTTCTCCTCTCCAAGTCTAAAAAATAAGATACCTCGATGTTTTTGAAGTAGACATCAAAATGACTAGATATAGAAGAGGAGGAGAAAAGAAAATAGCGTGAGATGACCAAATGTAACCTCTTCTCTTCCACAGGGAAGAAGGCAAAGAGGAAGTAGGGCACCCAAAAATGAAATATCCTATAAGTACTTGTATATGTATGAGATAATTTAGGGAATAGCCAAATTTACAAAGTAGATAAGCGCTTTAAAACCATTTTTCAGCCCCTCATAAAGCAAATCTTTTCTCTTTTTTCTGTTCTATCGATTTCAATTACTAGTTCATAAATGAAATGTGTTTAATACATTAATGAAGGAAACAAACGTTAAGAGTGGAACAATTTAAAGGCATACCTGAACGAGAAATACATCCAAAGCAAGCACAGGGCTGCTCCCAGGAGTCAAACCCTGGTAAGGATTAGTTGATGTGGTAAGAGCCTTAGCCACCAATAAACCTACAGTTGCTTGATTGCCAAGTATAGCGGCACCCATTCCTAGAAGGTTCACCACTATTCCGTTTCTCAAGCTTTTCACAACATCAGCACGAGGAGGAGCCTACAACAGAAGCAGTCAGTAGAACAGCTCCGCCAAATCATTAGACATACACTTCACGAAACTTACCAACATGACAAGTAAGAGAAATACATATACCTTATAAGGAAATATAATAAGTCATATGTGTGCTTAAATTTAAGCCTAATGAGGAGTTCTATAAATACAAGTTACAACAAAGCTAGCAGAAGAACAGCTAAAAATAGGGATTTAGTAAGGTACTTTCAACATTAGCAAATCTTGTTCTAGAAATTCTACCTTGATCCACATCCCCCCCCAAAAAGGGAAAAGAACGGGCACAGAAGCTCCAGCGTTAATTGAAATAACCACAAAACTGGAAGTTATGAACTTTTTTTTTTTTTTGATAACCGGGAATTCCAATAGCTCACGGTTCGAAACTCGGGGGATAATTGATCCTCCATTTTATCCTTCTCCATTTAAATACTAAAGGGTCTATGGGAAGCAGCTTCTCTAGTCTCTACCTCCGAGGTAGGGGTAAGGTCTACGTACACCTAAGTTGCTCGGACTCTCCAAAAATGTTGCAGCACTATTGGAAACAAGGTAGGTAGGATTACACTGGGTATGTTGTTGTTGTTGCATTTAAATACTAAGCTTTTGTCTGCAGCAGGATTCGAACTTGTGACGTGCGCCTAACGCACCGATCATGTGCGGCTGCGCTCTTAGCACTTACGGAAAGTAATGCCTATGGAAGCACCAAACATTCTTGTTCATCAATATCTCAATGTGTTCATGTATCTTCAAAGGGAGGTTATGTACCAACTTCAGGAAAAGCATCAGGAAATATAAGGAAAAGCAGAAGCAAAATTAGGATTATGTGAATCGTCAGTTTCTCATAGCACCTGGAACTTCAAATATCATCTGGTTTACAAACGGTACATTTATTTCAGAACCAGCCCGATGGCTGAAGAAGCACCATCTGAGGTGAAATCCATGTTATAAATACTCCTATCACTAGTATACCACAAATTAAAAGCCACTTGCATCAAGTTAATAAGAATCTGTCACTTTTTTCTTTTTGCTTATTGATTGGATCAGAGTTCAACATAGTGTAATCTATTTTGAGAAAGCAATTTGAGAAAATCTGGGGCACTACCTTTGAAGGCTCATTAGCTGACCTCTGAAGCTTTTCAGACAAACGAAGATAGCCGAATGACCAAAATACTGAAATAAAAGCAGCTGCAATTCCACCCGCAGTTGAATAGAATGTGAAGGGCGATGTAACCTTCCCCGTAATCACAACCGAAAACGAAAGGATCACTGCAGCAACAAGCGTACATACCAGCTGTCCCCAAAACCCTAGCGTACCCAATCTTTTGAAGTACCTTGCTGTATCCTGTAGTCTTTTTGCAACCTAAATGTTTGAGCAAAACCCAATCAATCAGTCTCTAACTCGAAGACGCAAATACAACAACATTTAGGGTGTGTTTGGTACGGAGGACTAGAAAATATTTTCCAATTTTCTCATGTTTGGTTGGCCAAAATTTTTGGAAAATATTATTCTTGAGGAAAAAAATGAGGGAAATTACTTCCCTAATGGAAGCAAGGAAAATAAATTCCACAAGTGGCATTTCACATTGATTGTCCCCTCCCACCCTCCAACACACTCCAATCCCACCCCACCCTCATAGCCCCCATCATCCCCACCACCCCCAAACCCCTACCCCCAACTCCCGTAGTGTTTGCCTAGATTAGATACAAATGCTTTTGAGACAATATTTTCTGCTTGCATACCAAACACAAGAGAATAAGTAAGAAACCACTTATTTTCCAAGAAAACATTTTCCTTCATACCAAACACACTCTTAGTAAAGCCTCAATTCAAGCTAGTCAGATGTTGGCTATATGAATCCTAAATGTCCACTTCACACCATCTGGAGCAGTTTCACTCCAATGCTCAATAATTCGACTCTAAAGGGGTTTGCTAAATTTTCTACTAACTCAAATATACCAATCAAACAAGATAAAATGCAGCAAGACTAGATTGGCACATTTTAAAACAACTCAAAAATTCCCAATAAAGAACCCAAACTCATTCTTTCAGCATTTTGACAAACTTTATTAACTTTTCACACACTAAACCCTAAAAGCAGCAATTGAACACATTAAGATACATACCAATTTCCACTCCCAATAACCCAATTTCAGTTCACAAAGCTAAAAACATCTAACACAATCGAAAGGTGCAACCATCAATGCTACAAAAAATGAAACTGGCATTAGTGCAGAAATAGTTAGTACCTGAAGCAACTTGGCTTTTTCAGGATCTTCATTTGGGGAAGTGTAGGGTGTAGAAACGGGAGAAGAAGCTAATATTCTGGTCCTTTTGCTCAATTGAGGCAAATTAAGTGGCTCTTTTTGCAAAGGGGAAAACGGTAATGATGAAATTAGGGCATTATTTGGTCGTCCGGCTAATCTATACCGACATGGTTTTCCGGTAGGTGGAAGAGCAAATGGAGCAGTTCCGATGCCGGGGCGACCCGCCGGCAAGAGTAAAGTTTGCATAGCTAGCTACGTTTGTTTCGTTTGAAGATTACAGAGGCGCAATGTTTAAGCAAAGCTCGATTCTGTTTTTCATCTTTTTTTCCTTTATTATTATTTTGTCTTTTTTATCATCACGAGATTCTATATTCCTTTATTTTATATTTTCTTAGGAGCCGTTTGGACTTTGGACATGTAATTTAAATTTTTTAAGTTTTAATTTTTTTTTATAAATATAAAACCCCACGAGTTATGAAAATTATCTCAATTCTTATACAATCTTACCAAATGAGTAAATCAAGTTCATAATAAAATTAATACGCTACTAGAAAACGTGTCTAAAAAATACAACATCAATTGATCAAACTTTAATTTAATAAAAAGAAAAATTTAACATAAATCGTAATGTAACTCCTCTTTATGGTCAGTAGAATTTAATATGGTTGGTGAGAGTAATTAATTGTTGACAATATTTATCAACTTGCAGATTAATATTTAATACAAATGGTTGGTAAACATGATTGGTAAATATATCTACCAATTTATGGATCTTTTTTTACAAAATATAAACGTATGGGTCAAATTTTATATTTATATTTTTTGAAATTATGATTTTAAATCCCAAATCATGCTTTTTTGGATATTTGGAATTTCATCTCATAAGATGAAATCTCATGTCCAAAAGCTGATTTCATCTCATTAGATGAAATCGCATGTCTAACGTCTACTTATTAAATATTTTTATTTTTCACATATGATTCTAAAAATAACACATAATGTTTTTAAATTATAAAAAAATTATGACATCAATTTTTTTCAATCTTTTAAAAGGAAAATTCAGGTCAAAGCAATAAATGACCTATCGAAAACAACATGTCTATCTTCACAAAGTAAGAATTAGTTCTGTGTACACACCACACTCACTCGTGAGGTTAGGTGTGTTAAGGTAACAGAAGAGCTAAAAAATTGATTGTTACACCTTGCATCCCGTTTTGTTTGATAGTTCGTTAAAATATAACAATGAAGTGTGTGTTTCTTGTATAGCATATAATTCTACTGAATAAACCACTATACTGGAAAGTTATTATTCTCTCTCCTTTATCTCTTTTTTGGTCACATGGAAACAGTGAACTGGATTTATCCTAATGTGAGAAATGAAACTCCCACTGTATGTTTAAAATTAAATTGTCTCAATTATATATCAGAAATTATAATTTTAAAACATTAATCTTCTTCTATATGAAATAGATAATTCGAAGTGTAATATGACCTTCATTTTGATATAGGCATAAGCCTATTAGCAATGAACTTGGGCAACAAGTTTTAATATGTGTGGTGGATACATTTGTTTGTGACATTACTCATGGCATCACAAACTTGGAGACTAAGTACTTCTTGCTATAAATAGAAGAGCTTCCCACAGTTGAAAACACACCAATTTGAGAAGAACTTAGTTGAGTTTGTGTTCTTCTATAGAGAGTATTTGTAAGAGAGTTGTGTTGGAAAATACTTGTGTGAACCCTTTATTGGAGTGATCTTGTGAGGTTATGCTCTTGGGGTTTTTGGGATATTAGAGTATTTAATTACTCTAATTTTGTACTCTCTTTATTAGTTTGTACTCTTTTTTGTATCCGTTGGTGTTAGTAAATTTGCTCCTTTA
>NC_083342.1:130942298-130942552 GCF_019175385.1 Lycium barbarum
GTCTCCTTTACCGGGGGGTTCCCACAGAGAAGTCTTGCTCCTCTCAAATCCCATTTTTTCATTGACAGGTAGGGTGAATTCTAAGGTTCTTTATTCCGGTTGTAAAGCGGAAGAAGAGGGAGAATGGGCATAGCTTTGTTTCCAGCCATGAGTTCCCCTATGACATAAGCGCTCTTGGGTGGGGTGGGCCAGGTTATGGCGGAATGGAATGTGCCCTATCCCGCAAAGAAGGAAGCAATGAGTTGAGCGCGTTC